>NW_010417004.1:32432-54615 GCF_000710305.1 Buceros rhinoceros silvestris | reverse complement strand
TATTAATATTAATATATGTTTTAATATCCAAGTAGAAACTCCATTCATTGTGGTTTTAAAATCCTGGCCACAGTTTTTAAAAGTTAGTGCGTAAAGCTATGGGTACAGCAGAGGAACAAAGCTACAGATGATGAAGAAGCAAAATAATCGGGGACCGTGGAGAAAAACTAATTAACTTGCTGGTGGAAGATTAGCTGTGTTTCACGAGAAGAATGAGAGAATCTAGACTTGAAAAGCTGAGAGAGAGACCCCTCTTGGTACCAGTGCTGTGAGGAAATGACATTTAAAAAGGCCTTTCATGTTTTCTGTGCATAGGTATTTTTAGAAAACTAAATGGTGATATTTTTAATCTGATTTCTGGAGAAATCCTGACTAAATGGACGCTTAATTTTCCACTCCGTATGGCCAGCTCATGTGGCAGTTGAACTGAACTGCTGGGAAATATTTACAGGACCACATGATCTTTAAAAATAACTTCCCAGGCGACATTGTAGATGTCTTGAATTCTTGCAGTCTTTGCTATTGTAGATAGATAACCATGACATTCCTGGAGTGGAAAAAGCTTTGCCGATCTAGGCATTTGTATTTATAATCAGGTTGTTTGTATTTACTTTTTGAGTTTGTAAGCAGCTTGGGTTGAGGTTCACCTCTGTAGCTGTAGGCAGCCAGAACCTTGAGTGGGTTCACTCTTTAGGGCAAAATTGGTATTGCTGTGGCATGGTATGAAATAACATACAGAATAAACTTTAATTGTCAAGTGCGTTAAATCCCATCTTTAAAAGAGGGTCCCTGTTGATCCTCTGTGGACTGCGAGGCCTGGTGGACAGAAAAAACTCCTAGGTTGCAATTCCATATTGCACCTCTCTTTGTCACTGTGACTGCTGCTGGAGGGCAATGACAGTGTTCTCACCCCTCCCCAGCTTCAGATATGGTCCCTGCTCGTCACAGGGCGAGGCAGGTGCTTCCCTGAGTTGATGGAGAGCCAGTAATGTTTGTTCCTGTGGTTTTTCCACTGTGTGGCTCGGGAGGCGAGGGACAGCCAGGAAAAGAGAAGAGCTTACCAGTGCTGCTTCTGACTGCAGACTGCCCTCGAGGTGAGCTATGGACATGCAGGACTGAGGAGAGGCCAGGGAGTGGCTGAAGTGGTCCCGGTATAGTTGGTATGAGTACAGGTGAAGTCGGCAAAATGGGAGTCAGCACTCTGAAACTGCTGCTGGTGTATTGACTGTAGAACAGCTGTCTAGGAGCTGCAAGCTCATAGGCTGCTGGGAATTTGCTACGTTTTTAGGAATGGAAGAAGACTGGCACTGATCTAATGTATGTATTTGACTTCAGAGTCTTCAGAAGAAATCAGAATTCTTTCAAATACAAAGAAGGGAGGAATTTTTCCTTTGATTTTTTGGTTTTTTCAGATGTCTCCTAAGTTTTGAGGGACATAAACCTTGTGGCGTATCCTGACTCCTTTTCCATCCTTGCTGCTAGGTTGTTTCCCCTTACGTGTTCTCAAATATTTCCTTTGTAGCTTGCTCATCTTTTTATAGTACTCTATGTTTACGTAACTAGAAAAACAATTACAATGATTATGTTGTGTAAGTGCTTAGTGTTTCTCCAGCGTGATATGCTGCTGCTGTTTCCTAGAAAATTACTGTGGTCAGATTGCCATCTAGTCTGTTCTGGACAGTAAGATATTGTTTAAACACTCTTCTCGTGTGTCTGAATAGGGTGGCCCCTTTCAACTGCTTTCACTGCAGACTGCTGCAAGACTTTTTTAGCCCCTTGACTGCCACATGACAGAGCGAGCAGTAGGAAAAGCATTGATCACAGCGATGATGGGCTTGAAAGCGGTGCTTGTGAGTTGTACTAACTTATTATATAAAGTAAAAATCTGGAAAGGCAGAGTGCTCTTAGTTTTTACATAATCAAAACAAGCTAGTTTCTGTCATTTTATTTGTCATTTTAGCGAGAAGGAAAATGAATCCAGGTTTGTATTTAACCTGAAGAGCTGTAGGTACTTCTGTACTCTCAAAATGCCTGCTTTCTGAAAGAGGTGCTGTAAAAGAAACTTATTTCTTGAGGAAACCCAACTTTTTCATACACAAGTGATTTCTTCCCTGCCTGCCCCCACACCCTCCCCCCTCCAGCTTTTTGCTCTCTGTTTGGGATAACATATTGTTTTATCCTGAGAGAACTGTGAGCATGTTTCAGGGATAGATGACACAATTTCAGGTGTACAATATCTCTTCTAAAAATTGTCTGAAGACTACATTTTCTTGGAGCTGTGAGGCAGCTCAGGAGAATAAATGCTGTGAGAGATAACACCACCAGAATTTTCCTCTAACACTGTGTTATGTAGGCGTTGGGTTTACCAGCTTCCCTGCAGCATCTTTTTCTTTTATTAGTATTCTTTTTAATTAGGCTTCGGGATAATAGATTGAGTATTGCATCCAATTTTACACTGGTGTTCTTTTAATAACAGAAAAAATATGCCTCAAAGGATGAATGTTAGGGGATTTGTGGTGAGTTTGCAAGTAAAGGAGAATTTCTAACTTAATGACACAGTGTGAAATCTCATAACTGGTGCAGTCTTCTAAATGTTGGTTTTAGAAGAACTTACCTGACAGAGATTGGTGTTGGGTGTCGATAACATTCCACGTGGGTTTGCAAGTAGTTTTTAATGACTGAGGCTTTCACTGATATGGTAAATTATTTTCAAATAAAAGTTCATTGTGTTGTTACTCTGTGTCTCATTTTTGCAGTGGCTTGTTCTCTCTAAGCATGCTCTTGTTCAGCTCCTGATTTCAGGATAACCTTAGGAAATCTCTCCCATGCTTTGCTTCGTCCTTTAATTCTTCTTGGTCGGCGCTATGTTATGTCAGATATTTGCACCTCCTGGGTTTAATTCCTTCGTGTGAGCAAGTTAACTACTTTTGCAGTTGTAGACCACTTTTGAACCTGCACTGTACAGCCCAGGTCTACATGGTTCTAGTTGCATGGTTTGGTCAGAGGGAAAAAAAACAGTGGGCTGCAGTTCATGGAAGAACACATGCAGGATACTTTTGACTGTGCTCCTTCCTTGCCCTTTCAGCAATCAGCGAAGCAGCAGCCTGCTTCTGCTAGCCCCTTTGTTTTATGGTTTTTCCTTTTTTCCTTTCCTAGTGTTCTCTTTGGTTAGATGATGAGATATACTTTTGTTGGGGGTGGAGGGGTATGTTCAAGGCCTCTTGGCTTCCGGAATGAGGCTGTTAGCGCTAGAGTAAATTCTTCTGTCTGCCTAGAGATGGTAAATCCTTTAAAAACCCAAAACAAATCACCCCTCCACACACACACAAGCCCCACAACAAAAGAACAACAAAGAACCCTACGCCTGGGAACTCCTAGCTATTCTCAATAACTGTTCAGGGACTGTAGTCTGTTGGCTGGTCTCCTCTTAGAAAGTCTGATTATCTTGTGATTGAGGTCACTATATAGAGGAAAGACTGAAAATTAAATTCGATAACTTTCACATTGATTTCACAGAGGAAATTCTCACCCTCTGCAGGAATCCATAATGAAGGTAGAGAGAGCTTACATCACTTCTGTGGTAAAACAGTGTCAAGACAAGTGACTGTTCATGGAAGGCATCAGGGATGAACATCTGTGTAACTTACAGTTCACTTGATTCCTTCCCCCCTTCACCTAGCTGGAACTGTGTTAGTGTGAAGTACTCATTTTGCTTTAGGTGTTTAGAATTTTAATTATCTTTTATTTGGGAATTCTTTCTCCCTGTTGAAAGCAAATGAAAGTGCCATTTGATGTGTTGCTTAAGTTGCTCAAAATCTGGGCTGCTGTCAGAAGGGATGGTCCTGCCTTGGTCCCAGTTGTTACCACCACTGTGTTTCTGTGTTCGTGCAGCGTGCCTACTTAGAAGGCTGGTTGGACTGAAAGCTAACTTTAAAGAAGAGAAATACCTAAAATCTTGGTTGGATCAGTGCTCTGATCTGACTGACAGAAAGGACAGTAGGATCTTTTATCAGTTTTAGCCAGTTGTGAAGCTCTATCTTGGGGCTGTAGTTACCTGAAGCGTGTGAGACAAGCTGGAGGGTTGCTGCTGATGAAAAGAGAAGATCCTGCTTCCATTCTTCTCCTTTCAGAGGCACTGGCACTCATCCTGCTGTGATTTGATTCAACTAGGTAATGTGAAAGAAAATGACTCAGTGATTCCACCTGGATGATAAGTTGAAACAGTTCATGAGGAGACTTGATGTGTGCTGACGCAGGTGGAGGGCTGAGGAGCAGAACTGGGCAGCCCAGAGTAGGGGCAGCAGAAGGGAGGATGTGGGCATTCCCCTCGAGCTGCCAGTGACCCTGGTGTTGTGCTGCACAGCTTCCCTTGGAGAGTGTTAGGAAAACACGGCGTGGTGTGGAGGTTTAGGGGGCCCTGAAGTTGACAGCTTGTGGTGGTAGTTGTTCCAGTGCAGTCTGAGTGCTTGGTGCACGTACCAGTGTACAGACTGATGGATTGAAAAACTACAGGCAGTTGTCTAGGTTTGAGAAATCTTGTTGTAGGGCCTCTTGTTTCTGTACATTAAATAAGTAAATGCAAAGATGAGTGGTAAATTTTCCTTCTCTTGTTCTGTATCAGTGTCGATGTTCTATATCAATACTATGTACCTGTGACTTAGAAAAACATTTAGTGTTGGGCTTTGCTGCTATTAAGTTCAAATAATCATTGATTAGATACTGGAGTAGCCAAGAGTAAGTACTGTTTTAATTACTTCTTTTGCACGAGAAGTTGTTTTCACCATCACAGCAGGCAAGAATAGCTACGAGGTTAACAGCCTGATGCAGCTTTTTGTTATTATTTGATTGTTGGATTTTCCCCCTTTAGCTGGAAGTTGTTCCAAACGTCCCTGGTGTTACTGCTCCTGGCCCAGCTGGCTTTCTGCCTTGTTTCAGTGACTAGATGTGACACTGTTTGTTAGTCACTAGTGCCACCACACATTTTACAGTTTGGCCATGACTCATTCTCACAGCCGTCTGGTGTTGGCAATCACCATTACTCTCAGTGTAAATACTTGTTCCCTCTTGACCCCTGTGATGTCAGCTACTGGTGGAAACGGGGGGGCTGACTGTAGAAGACACTAACCTGTCTCCTTGAGGAAGGAAATGTTAAGTAAGTGCCTGAAAGCAAGAATAGCTTCCCAGCACGCTCAGCCTGGCATGAAGGAAGTGTGACTTTCTAATAGAGCTGAAGATGATTTTCCCGCTATTAATGTAGACTTTCAAGTTGAGCATCTCACTCTGGCCATGTTTGTGGACAACTAACGGGAAATTTGCAAAAGCCAAATTCTGAAACCGATGGTGTGTTTTCTTACTCGATATTGCCCTGCTTCCTCTGAGGGGTTTGCTTTGATTGTGTTTTACGCAGGTAAATAGTTTGAGAGAAAATCTGAAATGATTTGTTTTAGCTAACATTTAATTAGTTTTTTCTCTTATTACTTAGTCTTAATGATATAAATATCTCAACGATAGTCCTTTACCAGGCGAGTGCTTTCATTATACTAAGTGGAATTAATGAGTAACACTGTGCTTATGTGTTTGCAATACTGGCATTTGAGACCCAGACTTGCAAGCTGAGCCGTATGAGCAGGCTTGTGTAAACTTTCCAAAGGCTTTAAAATGTGTGTCTAATTATAGGAGGTTAAGTATACTGAATTTTAATATTTTTTTTTTCCCCCTAAGGCCATGTGGTTATGATATTATTGAGATTCCATAATGCCTCCTGCCGTGACAGACAGCCTTGACATCTGGGCAGTGGATTCACAGATTGGTGCCGATGGCTCAATATCTGTGGACTTCCTGTTGCCCACTGGAATTTACATCAACCTGGATGTCCCTCGAGATGCCACCATATCTCATATTAAACAGGTAATACCAAATGGTCAATTAACTTGAAAGTTGACTTAGATTTGGAATGAGTGCTGTTTTGGATTTTTGTGTGCCTTTTGGCGAACGAAGGAATGAAATTGAGCAGGAATAAAAAATGATGTATTGAAGGTGCGTGCAGAGCAGATTGATGAATAAAAGTGTACTTGTGTCTGGGGGTTTGGAGTGGTTTCAGGCAGATGGCAAGGTTCAGAGAAATTACTTCTTGCTGGTGGTTCCGCTTCTGCAGAGATGATTCTAACAGCTCCAGTACTGTATTGCTACATCTAAACATTTTTAACACATTGGTAATGTGTTGCACGTCGATTTAACATTTCTCTGGTCAGTGTGCAAACAGGACGTGCTGTGTATATTTTGATTTTTAATATAGTCACAGATTGCGCTCCTGCTTCTTTTGGTTGACGTCAAAGGTGGGTGCTTTAGAAACTATGTACGCTACTTCTTAAAGGGTGCGTACAAGTGCCTGGTTAGGGCATTGCTTAAAATGTAAGTAAGGGAGTACTCAAACAGAGGAAGGGGAGAAGGTGAGGCAATAACCACAGATATTAAAGTCTAACCTACTGACCTTTCATCATAGCTATGTGACGGCATTCAGACTAGTTACTGTGGGATTAAGTAGTGGGTGAATTACAACACCAAGTGATCTGCTTCTTAAACGTAATAAACTTCTAAAAGAAAATAAAAAAGGGTGATTTCTCATTCTGTTGCATCGCCCACTAAAAAAGTACATAGTTTTTCATTCCTATTCAGTCTGACAGCATTCACGTGTTTCGTAGAAATTATTTTCTTTGTAGTAGTAGTAGCTTCATATGATTTATTGTACTTCTAGTTTGAAACTTTCTAGACATTGAAGATTTTTTTATGTAGTGGATCACTTAGAAGAAATGAGAGTACTACTAAAAATTGAAGTGATCGGAGAAACATGCTGTACTCAATTGAAATAATTCTGACTGGAAAAATGTCATTGTTTTAGTAAAAGGGTAACTAGGTAAGTTCAGATTAGTCGTTGGGTAAGATAACGGAATAGCTGATAAGAGATTTCAACTGAAAAAATTGAAAAAACGAGTAAGTGATAACAAAAAGGAACTTGAACTAAGTCTGGACTTGAGCTGTCTGGTTTTCGTGATGGTTGTGACACGTTGAAACTTAACACGCTATGAACAGATACTGCTGATATCTATCTGCTTTTCAAAGAAAAGGAGTGTCGGTGGTAACTACAGAGGTCTTTCATGGAAGTCACTGCATTTGAAAACAAAATAGTGAAGACTGATGGCATACGAGATGAGTAGCTTTGCTCCACACACCCCCTCCCACCCCCCCAAGCTACACTTAGTAGCTTGTCCCCCCCGCCACGGTGACAAGCCCTAACTTGTGGACGCTTGGATGTACAAATAGAGGACTTAAGAGCAAATAGGAGTTTATCTTGTATGTGAAACTGTTAAGATTAAAGTCAAAGATGAAAAATAGCCAATATTTGAGAGCTGAAGAATTTTTCATTTCTGTAGACTTTATAATTCTGCCAGGCCAGTACTTTGGGTCACGACAAGTGGCTAATTTCACTGGAAGTCAGTTTCAGGGACTTCATGGCTTTTTAAATTTTACAGTCGTTAAAGGATATAATAATTACCAGTAGCTGGAAATTGAACTTGATCAACTCAGGAGGGGGAAAAAAAAAGGCGCAGCTTTTTAGTCAGTAGAATTAGCTATTGGAGATGAATACAGAGGCAATACTATGTTTAGTTTTTTGGTAGCTTTGCGGCTGGAATTTTTGCTCTACACTAAAGGTAGTTGCTCATTTAGGCAAAATATGCTGGAACACATTTCTGAGGGCAGAATTTATCATACGAAGCTGTGAAATATATGCAGCTACGTTCAGTTTGGCGAAAGGAGTTCAGCTTCAGTTGTCTGCGATGACGTTGTAGCCATTGCATTATAGATCCTGCAGTTCCTGTTTCAAAGTAAGTTCCAGAAACAAATCCATAAAATGTAAACTTTTAAGACAAAAATATTCTTAAAGATTTGAACACGATTTAGGACTGGAGAGTTCTTTTTACTTCCAATTTTGGTTTCTGCTAAGGCTTTGATATATTTTTATCTATTTGATACATTGGTGTTACTTAAGGTGTAATCTGCTATGTGAGTATTCGAGTAAAGCATTATTTAGTGTTCTGTGGGCAACTCGTGTGTCTTAGTGGCCCACCAGGAATGGAAAGATAAATTTACTTCAAGCTTCTCCAGACAACAGGGCATTTTTTATTCAGGATTTAGTTCCATAGTGGGACCTTGTTGTCTGTATACTACAGTAATTACTGAAAAAACGTGTAGATGTGTCCTGAGGGAAAAGGACCTGGATAGGAAGCTGTAGGAATGGATGGAGGCAAATGACTGTTTGCTGGTCAGTGTCAAGAACATCTGGCTCTGAAATCAGTCAGTGTTTTGTTACTGCAGTGACAGCCCCAGTCCTGGAACTTGACCACAAATGGAACTCTGTTGGGTCACTCCCAGGATGGGCATCAGGGTGAGGGGCAGTGCTGCCCTTCTCTCATCACCTCACAGTGCTTTTCCGTATGTGTGTTTTACCCATGGGACATTGATGCACACAAGCTGCTACTTAAAAATAACCTCGAGATAGAGACTACAAACAACACGGAGTAAATACATGATGATATCTCGGGGCAAAAGTGAATCAAGTTAGCAACTGTGTTACTCTTATTTCCATTTCTGTTCCCAAAAGATGATTAATGTTATTTTCGGTGCCATAAGATACATCCAGGCTTTCCTGTTTTGTTTCATTTCTATGTGTATTTTCTATGCAGCTGTTATGGAAGCAGGCACATGCCTATCCACTCTTTCATCTCCTCATGGAGATTGACTCCTACATGTTCTCCTGCGTGAATCAGACCGCTGTACATGAAGAGTTAGAGGATGAAACACGGAGACTTTGTGATGTTAGACCCTTTCTTCCCGTCCTTAAACTAGTGACAAGGAATTGTGATCCGGGAGAAAAGTTGGATTCCAAAATAGGTGTCCTTATAGGCAAAGGTAATTACATTTATTTATTTATTTAAATGGAGAGAAACTTTGTTTTGTATGAGGTTCTTAATTGGGCAGGTAACAGTGGAAAAATTTGGGGAAAAAAGTGTATTAGGAATTATTTTCCTGACAGAACTTCCCTTTCTCAAATTAATACTGATGTAGTTTAAAAGAATTTAAATACTCAAAGATGGAACATTTGATGATGAAAGTTGTTGAAAGCTACTTTCTGTGTTGTATTTTGGCACTGCGTTGTATTATTACCTCCATCAAAAGCAGATTCTATTCTTACAGATGAGTGAAAAATCTGTAATATTTTTAGTAAGTGAAGGAAACCGTGATTCCTGAAAAGTGTTTTCATAAATAGCTCATCAGCAAACTGGATACATCGCAGAACTAGAAATTATTACAGGTTTGTTATACCTTGTTTCTGAGCTAGTTAGCAATATGATTCTTGGTTTTGCTCTCAGTTGTGGTGTTGATTTTCAGCAAACAAAGAAAAGCTATTTTTAAAGGTTTCGCAGTAACTTGATGTTATTTCAGAATTTTCAACTTTTAAATCTCCTCTGCTTGGTTATACAACCAAGATTGACAGGGTTGTGTGAGGTCATACCTCTTGTTGTAAAACAATGCCCCATTGTGAGCTCTTTTATAAAGACTGCAGGTTTTGTTTAGATTTCAGCAGCACACTGTCTGCCTGTTTGTTAAACTGACAATGGAAACTGTTAGCCAGTTTGACCATTCATACCTCTTCTGACTGAATCGGAGAGATTCACATTCTCTGATGGAATATTTTGCTTATTATAGCCGTGCGAGATCCTTCCTTGCACAGCCCCTATTCCCTGCCTTGGCAGTGATAAAAATGTGTTCCTGTCTGAGCTTCTCACTGAGGTGTTCTGTTCTCAAAAAATGTACAGTACAATGCAGAACCCAGCTTGCTTTAGAGCACCCATTTTGGCTGGGATTTCTGAAGAAAACCACTTACGTAACCTTAACGTAAAGATAATAAAGGTTTGAGCAGGAAGGTAGGTAGGTGGGCAGTATCTGTACAGGTATGTATCCTCTTGCTGGCTTAAATTCTTTCAGGTCTCCATGAGTTTGATGCCTTACAAGATCCTGAAGTGAATGACTTCCGAGCTAAAATGCGGAGAATCAGTGAGGAGAAGATTCATTCGCTTGTGGGTCTCTCCTGGATGGACTGGTTAAAGCACACTTACCCACCGGAGCAGGAAGCTGTTATCCCAGAGAGCTTCCAAGACAAGCTCTATAGCGGAAACCTTGTAGTGGCTGTCCATTTTGATAACTGCCAGGTAGGAATCGTTGTTCATCATGTTTCGTGCACTGCTCTTGACCCTGATCTGAATTAGCATGTGACTGATCAAGATGTAAATGAGACAGAATATGAACATTATGGTGTTTGCTTTAAAATGCAAATTTTCACCAGGATCCTTGACTCTTGAAACCAAGTGAGGATGTGAACCTACAGCTGTGAACTGAACTTCTGAAGTCAAATTGCAGTTCTATTTGTAAAGTAAAAACGTACAACTTGTATATTCTGTTTTAGTTCACATTCATTTAAACATAACATTAATTCAAAGATGTCAGGACTTTTTTTAGCCAACAGTTACTGTGTTGCTCTACTGGAGTTAGCTTTAGGCTCGAGGGATGCTGGTGAATTGGGAGGCACCATATTCAACACACTTCTCTTTGTGTGAGATTCATTGCTGAACATCTTTGGGGTTGATCTGATAATTAGGTTGAGCAATACATCGAGTCACCTTTTTGTTTCAGGAAACAAAATCCATAGTTTATTTTTAAAATAAATGCCCCTTTAGTTTCCACCTAAAATGATTTAGCCTCATTGAATTTGCTATGATTCTCCTTGAGTCCAGCATTCATTTTTGTGCTGTGTCTTTAGGCTAACTGTGGGGGATCAGCACTGGAAACCTTAAAATCTCACAAGTGTGTGAATATATCAGGCTGTATTTGGTGTCCATTCTGACCCGAGTGCTAGATACCGATTTTCTAATGATTCAGCTTTTCAAAACCGTATTATTTCTGGTACTGTCTTATTTAAGTTAAAAAATCCAAAATGTGAAATCACATCTGGCTCTGGAATCACTGAATGAGGAGGTGAATACTAAATTTGGTCACCAGTAACACTAGCTGATGTTGGATGCAAAGATGTTTCCATCACAAAATGTTTTTCCAGTCCTCTTTGGCTTAGTAAAGGGCTTGTAGTTGTCAAAGTGAAAATAACTGTGTGTTTGTCAGCTTTTTATTAAAATATTGTGTGTGTGTGTGTGTGTGTATATTCATAGGGTAACAGTACAAAAGCAATGCAAAAGTTCATGCTGGTGCACAATGTATTTGCTGCCACTGTCCTAGCTGAGACTGCTGACATTTCAAATGTTTCGAATGCTTCTGCTGCAAGTTCTGACCTTCAGAGCTATTAACAGTTCAATTCCGAGCTGCTTTTTAGAGCAGTAAACTCTGTTCCAGGCTTTACTGCTTGCACTGAGTACTAGAACCATCTCAGGAGAATCAAACAGGAAGGTGTGGGGGCTGTTACGTCCTTTCAGAAGGAATGCTGCAAGATAGAGAGAAAGGAATATTCTTTGTCTAGAACGTGTGTGTGAACCATGCAGATACCGAGGAAAAAATTGGGTGAATTTTGCCTGACTTTCAGAGTTAGAGTTTTTTTCCTTTAGGGCAGCTTGGCGTCTTACCAGTAAACTTCTA
This sequence comes from Buceros rhinoceros silvestris, assembly GCF_000710305.1. Classification (NCBI taxonomy): domain Eukaryota; kingdom Metazoa; phylum Chordata; class Aves; order Bucerotiformes; family Bucerotidae; genus Buceros; species Buceros rhinoceros. Next base: position 42,915 of record NW_010417004.1, on the reverse strand, counting down.
TATAAATAAAGCACAAGTCAAAAGAGTGTAAGTCAGATGACACTTCACATTTGTGAATAGCTGCTCTTAGAATGCTTCCCTCTTCAGAAGTGTGTATAGATAAAAAGAAACTCAAACCAGAACACCGCATCTTGCTGAATCACCCTTTGCAAGTAAGTAAGTGCAGAGCATAATGTGGTAGATTAAGGGAGATGAAAGATTTCACAGAATATCTTTTACATTAGGAACTGTAAATGAATTTAAACATCTTTTTTTAAATAAAAAGTAACTTCTTACCTTTACCTTTTTAGAACACATCAAAATTAGAGATACTTTGTAAATATGCGCATAGCCTCTAAAGGTGTGATTGTAATTTGTCTTTGAAAATGGAGTCTTTCCATGTTGTATTCGGAATGCTACAGGTATTGGCTGCTACCCCTCTTTTCTGCACTCCTCCAGGCTGGGGGATTTGTACATCAACCACATAAACAGTTTCCTCTGCTGTATTACTTGAGGCTTTCTTCTGCATACAGTGGTGCCTAGAAAGAGGATAACTTGCTAGTATCCAGAAAGAAAAAGAACTACACATCTAGTACTGCTAAAAATGTTGAAATATGTATGTGTGCTTTATTGTCTCCCTCATTCACATTCTAAAATACAAACTTCTAGATCAAATCCTGATCCAGAAGTCTTTAAATCTCTGCTGAATCAATTAGGTAAAGGTCTGTGTTCTTACAAGTACTTCTGATACTGTAAAAGTTTGGGACTTGACCATTTTACAGTTTTTAGGGTGACTATTGCTGTGATTGCACGGAAGGTGCAGACATCAACTGTAAGAGTTAGGCTGGTTTTAACAGTTAAGTATTTCTACTTATTTTATTGTGTTGGGTACGATTTCAGCCTCATATGTCTGACTAGGAGAGGCTTGACATTCAGTATTCCTGTTTGTTTTTTGTTAGGATGTATTTAGTTTTCAGGTGTCCCCTAACATGAATCCCATCAAACTGAATGAGCTGGCAATCCGGAAACGTTTGACTATCCATGGAAGAGAAGACGAGGAAGTTGATCCTGCAGACTACGTGCTGCAAGTTAGCGGAAGGCTAGAATATGTTTTTGGTGATCACCCGTTAATTCAGTTTCAGGTACATAAAGCTCTTACTGTACTTAAAACTTACTGTAGCAGTTCTCTGGTGCCGTGGTCGAAATTTGAAATTGCTTCCTGTACCGTTGGGTGGTCAGCTATGCTGAACAGTGGAAGGTTTGCTCCTCACACCTGCAGCCCTCTCCAGTACATGCGCACCCTTTCCTTTGTATCTTCGTAACATACTATTTGTTTCTTTGATTTGAAAGTTGCTGTAGAAGTAGCCTGCTAGCTGGTAACAACTGTTCTCCATGGGCTTTTAGTATATACGCAACTGTGTGATGAACAGGACTCTTCCTCAGCTGACTCTTGTTGAGTGTTGCACCATAAAGAAAATGTGTGAGCAGGAGATGATTGCCATAGAAGCTGCCGTAAACCGAAAATCATCCAACCTTCCTCTTCCTCTGCCACCAAAAAAAACAAGAACAACAATTGTAAGTTGATGTGGAGAATATCTAACACCCATGAGGAATATAAATGGGATATAAATCAGAGTGCCTGGGCTTTGTGCTACTACTGCTGCTTTCCAGTGGAGGTGACCTGGGTCTGCGTGGAGCCTCCTTGTTGCTTGCAAGAAGGTTTACATCAGAAACAGCAGACCCTGAGGCTTTTTGGAAACTTCGTACCTTCCTGTGCCTCCTCCATCCTCCTTCCCTTTGCACTGTCTCCTTTCCCTTGATATTGATGCTACTTTTAATCACAATCCAGAAGAGCGGGTAATAATCTGTTACCAGCAGCTGAGGAGGTTATTGCAGAGAACCTGGATCCTCCAGCTTCAACACTATGCGTAGGCTCTATTAGCTAGGGCAGTGATCACAGTGGTCTGGCCACTTCAGTGATGGCAACTTTTGCCATAATCTACGTCTAACTTTTCTTTTAATGGGGTGCTTCCTTTATTGCTAAACCTAGGGCCTCACAGCACTGTTATAATTTACATACTGTCATTTAGGTTGTATTTATGACTTCTTATAATGCTTAGCTTATAAAATAGGTCTCAGTATGTTACATTGATTAAGCATCTTTGTTTCCCTTCTCAGAGTGTATGGGATATTTCCAACCCTTTCAAGATTACTCTGTTAAAGGGTAATAAACTAAACACAGAAGAAAATGCCAAAGTAAGTAACTGTGCCTGGTGTGAGAAGATGTTCTGTTCGTCATTGCAATGATTTTCAATTTAATGAACACACAAACGTACAGATTTCAGTTCAGCAGAGTGTGAGCGTTTTTAGTTATTCCCAGTTATATTGGTAACGTCGGTTAAATCTTGCTGTGATGCTTTATTGTCTGAAGTTGGGTGTGTGGACTAGAGCAGTGTCAATAATCATGGGCAGGAAGACATGACTGCTCATACGGTACTTGAGGCGTTTTAAGATGGTGACTGTAGAGCACTGATACTGGTGTGAAATGAGCTTAGTCAGACTAAACTGTCGTAAGCATGTGACAGACAAGTACATGAAACAGTGACCATTTTTCAGTGGAACATGAGATAGTTTTGTAGTCCAGGGTATATTCTGTCTGTCTAAGCACGGATCACATGCTTCTATACAATCTGTCTTTTATTTTCTAAACATGCTGCACACAAAAAAAGCTGTAGCATCACTTCCTTTAAAACGGTACGTGACTGGGCCACTGCCTGTGCTGCAGGCCACAAGCTGTTAGCACGTGGGAGTTTATTTCACAACTCTGTTAAGCCCTTGCAAGACACTTGCCTGTGAGGTAGAAAAACATTCATTTCCTTTATTTTGTTTGGCAATCAATTAATTCTATAGCCAGTCATGTAGATTAGGAAGAAGTTCAATTCGCTGTTGAAGTTTGCTCTTCTGATGCTTTCTTCAGGATACTTGCTTTTTTTTCTTTCAAAACTATCATTACAACCTCCTTGTGTATTAGCACTGTTGCATTTTCCTACACAGCTGAATGAGCCACAGTTACAGTTTTACTGCCTGAGACACTATGACTGTGAGAATAGATGTCTGCTAAGAGTGGGGTTTCCCTTTACTTTGTCTAAACCATTATTTAGCTAGTTGTAATGTAGACTCTTACAGTTCCTAAAAGAAAAGGGAAGGGAAAAGAGAAGGTGGATTCCAGAAGGAACATAGCTATGGAGTTGGTTTGGGGTTTTGTTGTTGTTTGGGTATTTCTCCCATACTCACAAGAAGTGCGGTTTGGTTAATTTCAGGATGCTTTTAGAGGAAAAAGAAAATACTTTGATTGTAAGCTTGAGGAGAGACAGGAAAAATTGACAGTTCCATAGTATTGGTGCCTGTGGACGCTATGTAACTATTATTTAGTATTTTGAATGCTTTTTAGTTTGAAAACTCTAAAGTCCAGTAGTTACCCAAGGTCACGAATGCACATATCAACCTTGCAAGCCTGTGCACGTTGCCCTGCATTGTCTGTCTGCGCTATGGAATAGTGACATGGAATTGTCACTATTGAGGATGAATTTGTTTCTGAGTCCTGATTCTAAGGCTGTTTAATTCACTGCCATTGTTCTTTTACTGTCATTGTGCTTTGGATCAAGGCAATATTCATCCCTTTTTGCTGAAACCACCAACAGGGTTCATAAACACGGTGTTTGTAGTGGGAAACAAAACATGGGTCAGCTGGGTAGCGCTCTGCTCATGGGAGCTGGATTGGGTATTTTCACCTAGAGCACAAGTGACTCCATTCAGCTCTCGCCCTGTTTTCCAAATACATGACATTTGAAATGGCTTTTCTTTTTGTCTTGCTCTTTGACTGCACCGTTGGTTCATCCTGTTTCATTAGCAAGAGGGGAGTGTCAGAATGAAAGGAATAAAATTTGATCCTGTCCTTTACATTAACAGGGTTGGAAAACAGAACTAGCCAAAAGTCAAGCACAGTAGCCCCGTGTTCCAACAACACAGTGCTTCATTCCTGTCCCGCTTACTTGTTCACTTACGCCTTTTATATTAATGCAGTAAAAGCAAAGTCAGGGAAGTCTGGTGGCATATTAAAGTATAATATCAGATGATAGCAATTCAAAGAACAATACCCAAAATTATGCCAATGTAAGTTTAAACCCCTGGTTTAAAATAAAGATAAGTCAGAATATTTACTGGTGCTGGTGTTAAAGCAAAAGCAGATAATACACTGGATGTAATCCTATTTCCATAAAATTCCTTTAAGTCATCTAAGGAGCTTGATTATAATTTCAGTTGAACATACAGTGAATCTCCAAGTGAATTAATAAAGGACCATGTGCTGAATTGTTCCAAGAAGGTTATGAACCAAGCAATTTAAATCAGGAAATTATGTACGTTGTTGTTGTTGTTATTATTGCAGGGGATTTCTGATGTCAGGGTCAAGAGTGTTCCTTCTGCTTTAAGTAAACAGTTAAGAAAAACTTTTTTTACTTAAGCTGAAAAATCCCAAAACTTTCTCAGTCAGAAGCACAAATCAGTTGTATTCAGGAAATTAGTCTTACCTTTTTCATTCTGCTTAGTGGTTTGTTTCCTACAATTCTGTGTTAGGTGTGTCAAGTAGCTATGTGTTGGATTTACTACTCCAAATGAGGAGTTGTTATTGGTTATATATAGGTGCTAATAGAAGTTATTCAGTACTGAAAAAATTAGTAGCCAGCATTGTTTAAAGAAATATATTTTGATTTGGCCAGGAATATGAAAAGCAAAGTAAAATGAATTTGTTCTCAAGAATTGTTTGGTTCACTTTAAATCGCAAAATTAGTATTTCTTTTCAGATAGAAATATTGTTGAAATGCGTCTATATGTATCCTGTATAATATTCGGTACGTTCTGTGGCAAGCTTAAAAAGTCTCATTTCTTTATTGCAGGTTCATGTTAGGGCTGGTCTTTTCCATGGCACAGAGCTCCTTTGTAAGACTATTGTAAGCACGGAAATATCTGGGAGAAGTGACCACGTTTGGAATGAAGTGCTGGAGTTTGAAATAAATGTCTGTGATCTACCAAGAATGGCAAGGCTCTGCTTCGCTGTTTACGCTGTGATGGATAAGATGAAAACGAAAAAGTCAACCAAGGCAATGAATACTTCCAAATACCAAACCATTAGGAAAGCAGGAAAAGTGGTAATTATTTCCTTGGTTTTTCTTGAGCGTACCTCCAAATGATCTGAAATGAGTACTCAGACGTCTTCCACTGTCCTTGCTTTAGTGTGCAAGAATGCAAAATGAAAAAAAAAAATTAATAAAGCATATATATTAAGGATCACACATCTTGGTGTGAAAAAACTTTTCATACTTCTCAGACCCTGAAAAAGCCATGAAAATATTGATTGTAAGACAGCTGGCAAATGGCTGTTTAAAGAGTTGTATTTTAACAGGTCAGTTTTGTGCTGAACTCTAGATGAGCTGTGATTGGGAAAAAGTGAAAGATCAGCATCGAACCGCACATTCAGGGAAATACGTGTTTTCACACTGCAGGGTGACACCCTTAAAATGGAAGTCTGGCTGTCCTCAGTGGTGTGGAGCACATACTGAAAACGATGCGTGTGTTTAACTGCTTTTCTGAAGATAGCACCAGTTTAAAGAAAGCCAGCCCTCTCAAGTTCACTTACACCGTAGTGCTTGCTGCTGAGTTGTGTTCACTGGCATCTTAATCTCCGCGTGTAAACTGTTTCCTTTAACAGCATTATCCTGTGGCCTGGGTGAATACCATGGTGTTTGATTATAAGGGACAGCTGAAGAATGGAGAACTGGTACTGCACAGCTGGTCATCATTTCCTGGTAAAGTTCAACTCTTAGGATTTGGACTTTAAATACTTCAAAGTAGTATCAAGCAGTAGAACATTTACTGTATACATGACCAATTCTGCTGTCATAATCTCTTTACTACTTGTAGTTTTTGTGTGGATGAATGTATAATGTCTTAACGTCTTTCCTGGTCCTGTTGTGTATCAGGAAGGAGGAAGGGCAAGCGTCTACTTGGAAACAGTGTTCTTAAAGTTTTATCTGTTACAGAAGGAAAATCACATGAAAGTAGATGCATGTTTATATCTAATGTTTGCTGTTGCTAAGATGCAGTTGAGGTTTCATTTGGCTCCTGATGCTGTGCATCCTAAATGAAATAGATAAGCTATATTGTATGTGACAACGTTTGCATCAGCACAAAATATGAGTTAAATTTTTAAGTCTTCCTTCCCCAATACTCAGATTGATTAGTAAGAGTGTCTGAAATCTTCATTTTTGTGCTGGAAACGGAGGATATTGTAGTGAAAGCACTGTGCACAAAAAATGTTTCTGTCCGTTGTGACCAGTAAACAATTTCTTACTGCGTCTCTGCCTTTCAGATTAACTCTGATGCATACCTTGCCTGAAACAGTAATTGTTCTGTCTAATGTTTCAGATGAACTTGAAGAAATGTTGAACCCCATGGGAACTGTCCAGACTAACCCTTACACTGAAAATGCAACAGCTTTGCACATTAGGTTTCAAGAATACTCAAAGCAGCCGATCAGTTACCCTCCCTTCGATAAGGTAAGGTGTGACACAGAGAGCAGTCATGAATGCTTACGTGTAAATAGTAATTTTTTCTTGCCTTTCAACATTACCTTTTCTGCTGGATTCCCCGCTGCCAACTTTTAGGTCATGTACTGCAGCAGTTTTTTAAACTTGCACTGCATAAATCTGCCGGTGCTCTGACTGCAGGGTCTTCAACAGTATTTTGAAGATGTCTTTTTAAAAAATACTCTGTACAGTCTCTTGAGGGTTAGAAGCATAATCAGTTTCCTGTATCAGTGATCTTACAAAAAGGTAAATTGATCTCCCATCCTGGACACCTTCACACTGTGCTCGCCTGTAATCTGTGAAGGACTGTTACCTCGCTGTACCAACCCCCGATACCCAGCCTTTGGGGCACTTCTTTCCACTGTGAGCTAAAATCCTGTTAAGGGTAAATAGACTCTTAATACTGTAAGAAAGGGGATTCCCCAAGGTCTGCTCCTGAACTAAATCTGCTTTAGTTGCCCTGCAGTTTTCTACAGACATGGATGAGGATGTCTGGCTGGAAAGGCAGTGTGTGTGGTAATGTCTGCAGTGTGAATGCTAGGTAGTAAGATTTTTACAAACCAGCAAATAATGCTAAGAGCAGGAATCAAATCATGACGGAAGTGTTGAAAGAGACAGCTAATGATGTGCTGTAAGAAGAGGGCTTAACTCATACACACACTAGTCTGACATTAAGGTGGTGTCTGATGGTCTTCACTGTCCTTCATAACTTTGATTTCACTGTTTTAAATCTAATGTATTTAAAAACCTCTCTTTGCAGATACTTGAAAAGGCAGCTGAGATTGCAAGAAGCAGTGACAATGCTGCAATGGCGGTAAGCATCTGCTAAAGACTGTTTTAAAAAGAATTTTCTGGGCCTCTTTTGTTTTTATCTTCTACATCAATCTAGAACTAAATAAGTCAAAGGATCAAATAATGGAAGTTCTACTGGCTCTGTTTTCTTACGTAATTCACTTTAGTGACCTGCCTTAAAATTCAAGTATATATTCACTTTTTCTAGTAGATTTTGGACTTACTGGCTGTTTTATCTCAAAAAGCACGCTTGCTTTATGGATTTGGAACACAGCTAAGATTTACGTTAGATCTGGATCTGGAAAACATTCCTAGGCTGCATAAAATATTGCTGGAAAATTGCTCAGTTTTATCAGGTGTGATGACTTGATTCATTGTCAGATGTTTCCAAATAAGCACTCTCACAAATTGTCACTGCTCGCTAAGAAGTTTCTTAATATGATGATGATGTGCTCTTCTTGAGGAACTGGATAGTTCTAACTCGAGGGCAAATTTCGAAAAGGCCACCAGAATCTGAGGGTGTTTTCTTTGTACTGTACACAAAAATATGGAAGATAGCAATGTCGATGGTGAAAGCACATCGGATCAGCAGTAGTAAGTGCACTTTACAGTAGAGTAAAGCAGTTCCTGGGTCAGTTACCATAGCGAGTGCCTAAAGGCTCAGGAGAAGAGAAAACTCGCTGCTGCTTTGGGTGTACAAATAATTGGAAATCTTAAATAGCAGCATGCCAACTTGACAGCCTTGTGACTTGTGATTTGAAGGATTAATATTTTTCAGGTACAGGAATCACCTTATTGTCAAGGCTTGACTTGCTTTGCTACAGAAGCAGAGTATGTACTTAGTTTTACTAGACAAGCGTTGCAATTCAACTGGCTTTTTAAAGTTGATTCACTCCCAAAGAATTTAAACTTTGGTGGCATTTTTCCACAGAATAGAGGGCTTGAGCACACACCATTTCTAGAAGAAGCAAAGCTTCAGTTCTGTGTGCAGCACATGTGTGGTTTTTGATCCGGTGGGAAGCCTGAGCAGGACGTTGCTCAGTGAGAGCTCTTTGATTCTGCTGTGAATCCCAACTGATTTTGCCTACCGTTTCTTCTCAACTTTCCTTTTTTTTTTTTTAATTTTCTATTGATGTAAAGACCTTTGTCCTACTTCTTAAAATTATGTAGAAACTCCCTCAGTTTTTGAAGATAAAGTTGTCTTTGGTATTTAAAGCTTGTTGTTTTGTTTTTCTAAAAATGTATCGAAACTAATTTATTCGCTTCGGCTACTATCCCCTTACCCAGAAGCTGCAGTTTCTTTTGTCTCCCATTAATTTGTGGAATGCTGCTGTTGCTGGTATCGTTGCTTTAATTTCTGCCCTTGCAATTTGCATAAGGACTTGGCATAAGGGCATACAGAATGTATTAACTGAGCCAGTATAAAGACTCGTAAACTGGTTTACAGAATCTGTACTGATGGTAATGCTCCAGAGAGATAAAGTGGAGCGAAATGTCTGGAGAAGACAAGTCTGGATTAGAAGACAAAAAATAAGTGTTTCTAAACTTAGCAATGTAATACCCTTTGGTTATTGTTAGAAAAGGTTTTGTTTTTTTTTTTAATTTAAAGCAAACAAACCAGTGATTTATATGTATATCTATTCAATTTGCTCACTTGAAAAACAAAAGGAAAAAGTTCTCTGTGTTAGAGCTGGAAAATAGAAATATTGCCATCTAGTGTCATTAACTCTGAAGCTGTGTTACATTTTCAGAAACTTGCACACACTGAACATTGAATTTGTTAGTTACAGCTCAAATCAGAAGAAAGGCATGTAGTCATTCCCCTGCATTTCTTGAACTGTATCCGAAGTTCTTCCTGGTGTAAGATTTCTAGCATTTGAACTAAAATATAAGAATCTTACTGCCTATATCAAAACTTTGAATGTTTCTCCTTGTCTAGGGTCGAGGTGGTAAGAAGTTTTATGTTGTGCTAAAAGAAATAATGGAAAGAGATCCTTTATCTCAACTCTGTGAAAATGAAATGGATCTTATTTGGACTTTACGATACGACTGTCGTGAAAATTTTCCACAATCATTGCCAAAACTGCTGCTCTCTTTAAAATGGAACAAACTTGAAGATGTTGCTCAGGTAAGGGAAAAGACAGTGATGGTGGTGAAAAATGCTGGGGTCGAATTCTGAGTAGAGAGGGTTTGTTTCCCAAGTGCAGACATTTTGAGATAGTACTGTTGTGTAAACCAGGGTTCATTGTGTACCTGCTGTGGCCTGGACGTGTAAACAAGAACTTACTGTCTTAAAAAACCAAACCCCAAAATGCATGTCGGACGTCCTCTGAATGAGGAGAAAACTGCAGCAAAGATTTATACAGGCTAATTTGGAAATCTTGTGCTCAACTTTGAAATTCCGTGCATTTAAAATTAGGATCATTTTGATTGGAAGTGCCCTCTTGTGATCATGGAGTCCATCCTCTGTGCTCAAGCACGGTCAGCTAGAGCAGGACTGGGTCCAGCTGAGTTTTGAGTAGCTCCACCCATGCAGACTCCACAGTCTCTCTGGGCAATGCTTCCAGCATTTGACCACCCTCACAGTAAGAACTTCTTTTATAAGGTTATTTAAAAAAAAAAAAAGTTCATAACTCAAGATTTGAAACAAAGCATCTTATAAAAATGGTTAAAGTGCTTGAAGACTGTAGAAAGCCACATCTCAGACTGGGTAATTAAACTACACTGAGGCTGACGGGTGATTTTTTCAAAGAGACAGGATACTCACTAGTGGTACGAAACACTTTGGTCTCCTCAAGTTGACTGCTTGATCGAATGGGGTCTCTGTAAAGTACTCGTAAGTGATTAAGGACTTAAGGCAGGTGCTGTGATGCCAGATGACATTTCAGTAAAACCATGTTGTTAGCTGTGTAGGTGTGCAGGGTGTTCCACCGCACTGCAAAGAACTCGGTGTAGCCGCCTTTTTCTGTATTTACCCAAGCAGTATCCAACTCCTGTGGTGCTTTTTGAGAGTAGGTGGAACCTTGATACAGGCAAAATTGTGTGAGTTTATAGTGAGACCATTCCTG
>NW_010417004.1:24151-32323 GCF_000710305.1 Buceros rhinoceros silvestris | reverse complement strand
AGACTGACTTTAAAGTAATAAAACAACAGATCCCTGGGTTTGTATTGAAACTTTTTAGTCTGTGTACAGAGCAGATTGGGCAAAATTCTTAACAGTCTGGTCAGCGCCAACAGCGCAGTATCGCTCTGAGGGGCGAACCCAGATGTTTTGTTTTGCTTATCCTGATGGAATTGTGCATTTAAATGCTGCTCAACTTCTTGCAGACTGTTACACTGCTATAATATTTATGTCTTTTGACAAGCCCCTTTTTTAAAATTCTAAACTGATTTTTTTTTTTCATTTTTAAAAAAACTTTGGGCTAAAAAGTGTTTTCTGTGAAGGAGTGTGACTGATTAGTATAAATGTCTGTTCTAGCTTAGTATTCTGACCTTCACCTGTCACAAGCCAGGTGTTCTTGGAAGAAAAGTAGACTACTCAGAAAACTTGACTTCCACCTATTCTCTGTGTGATTTTTGTGATTATCCAGTCAATCAGAATCTGTTTGCCTCCTGCTAGAAGTGTATGTTCTGTGAACTTAGAAAAATGAATGGAGTTTCATCCCAGCTCACTGTCTGGGCCACGAACGCCACGAACACCACGCTGATGACGTGTTGCACCCACACATTCTGTACTCATGTTCTTTCATATGCAAGAATCCTTTGTAGCAATCCATAGTAATTCTGTTAACGTGCTTCTGAATTTATTGTTCATTATTAAAAGTTACCTGGAAATACAAGCTGTAGAAATACAAGCAGATATTTGTTTACTTAAAATCCGTGAAGGAAAAGCTTTCTGATTGCTCCTAGGGGCATTGAAATACGGCCTTTGGTAGCAGAGTTTTGGAAAGTCACTTGGCATATGGATGTTAGCTGACAGCTCAAAGTCCTTTAAATTTGGGAATATTAAAAAATGTGTATAAAACATTTTTTTAAACAGATGCCTGGAAATATGTAGTCCTCTTGCTTGTTACTGTGAAACCACCCAAACACTAGCTGCTTATAAGAAAAAGGAACTAATGACTGTATTCCTCTTTCTATTAATGCAGCCAAAAAGTAATAAGGCTGTTTTTAGAAACGGGATATTTCATTTGATTGTAGACCATCTTTAATCTCTCAGTTCAGTGGTCCATCAGGTCATGTACAATGGGTTAAAGCAGCTTTCTTGTGGTATTTACCATATAGATTTCATCTAAGCTCTCATTATATTGCAACATTTTAGTAGGATAGTTGTGCTGAAGGAATGCTGAGGGCGTTTGCCCCGCTATTGCCCTAACCTCCTTGCTCAGCAGAGCAGTAGTGTGGCAAAACTTGTTAGCAGGATTCACAGGCAGTATTGAGCCTCGAAGCAGAACTTAGCTAGTATTAAAAAAATTTTAAAAAATCCACCCACTTTCAGTTAAGTGACACCATCATTCATATCAAACATTTTAACGTTTGATATTGCAGAGAAATTCTAAGAACTTGAAGCACCTCTTTTAAAATGTAAAATTTCTTTACAAATGGGATGCACTCAGAAGTTCTTCAGAGTTACCTCAGTGCTGCCAAAGCAGATGAGGGCATTTTGCGGTGCAGGTTTCATTTGTCCAAATGCAACAAGCGTTTCTGCTCTCCTTTCACCTGCGCTTTGGAGAAGCGTGCTGCATGGCTGGTGTGTGGAGCTGGTCAGGCTGCACGTCTCTCTCAGTAAAAGCTCCAAGCGGGATGTGAACAGAGCAGTAGGGGTCTGGGGGATTGCCCGGGCTGTTTCATAGGTCCTTTAGCTCTCGTTTCCTCTAAGCTCTAAACAAAAGGTTTCTCTATTTTTGTTGGTTCTGCATCTGATGTAAAGTAGATTGTCTGGAAGTTCCAATACGTTTGTTCCAAAGTTTCTTACTGTGTGTCTGACAAGCACAGCTGCTGCTTGCGTGTTCAGCAACTGTTTCATGATATGAAGTACCTGCTCAGTGTACCTCTTTCAGAATTTCAGTACAAGCGTCATGATATGTAAGTGTCGATGATGTAGGTCTTGATGTCAGGGCTGGTGTGGCTGATCCTTTCTGGGCTATGGACTGAATAGCTTTTCACATGTCTAGTTCTGTGGGATTATGACAGTAATACTTAAAAGCATCTTTAATGTTACTTCATGTCATTATGAATATTGCGTGTGTTCAGTATTTGCCCATGAAAACAGTTCAATTGGTTCTTTCCTCCACTTCTGGAATTGTAGCTTGGCCACTGGCTTTGCACTGTGATTGAGCCGTGCTCGTCTCTTGTCTTCTGAATGTCACAAAACTGCGTTGGTGAACCAGTTCAGAATCTGCCCCTGGGTGTTTAAACACTGTTGAGAACATGCCTAGGCTGAAACTATGAAGTCATACGTGTTTGTCACGCTTGAGCTGGAAGCATTAGTTGAACTATGACATCTAGTAGAAACAGGTATTTTCACTGCTGGTGTAAAAGGATTGCTAAATCAGGAGGAAAATAAGATCTTCCTAATCATTCAGATTTTATGAGTTGCTATTTAAATATGAAATGCCTGTCATATCTGATTTGTAGGGAAGGGTATTTTTATCATGAATTAACGACTGGTTCCTACAGAGAGAAAAAATCTTGTGCTGTTGATACGCTGCATTTACACATTCGGGCTTTTTTATTTGGAGTAATAGTGCACTGTTTCTTACTGTTGTACAGCTACATACAAGTTATTAAAAACACATTCTTAGTGGGTGATTTCATTAAAAGGAAAAAATAAAACAAAACCCAGATATTTTATGAGACCTCTAGATTATGTTGTTCCTGGTAATCCAAAATAATACGCTAGTGTTTTCTGTAATTTCTCTCTTCAGCATCGGGAATTATTTTTTTTAGTATCTAACCTGAGTTATCCTTTTTGCAAGTTAAGTTCATTGCTGTTCACAGCACATGTGGGAAAAAGCTCCATCAGCTGAGGTGGATGGATATTTTTGGTAAAGCTCTCTTCCAACAAAGACTTCTTTAATTTTGTTTTTAATGGAAAACTTTTGCCATTACCAAAATGTTTATATATTTATGAGAGCATTTACAAAATATTATCTAAATTTTATTGAAACTCTCTTTCTAAAACTCACATCTCAGGGGTTACCGAATCGTTGTTTACTGTGTGTTGTGTCTGTGTGAAGACATAGATTTTTCAGACTAAGTGTAAGTGAGACCTGGTGCCAAAAAAATAACCTGGGTCATTTCAAAGGATAAGAAACGTAATCAGAAGTGGGCTCGTTTTCCCAAAATTCTTTCTTCCTTTCCTTTTTTTTTTTTTCCTCCTTTCTCTCCAGACCAGTCTGTAACCTCTTTCTGTTAGTATGAATGCGTTTATGGCAGTTACACCGGTCTGTTTTTCTTCTGTAACCTAATAGTTGTCTTTTTATGACAGCTTCAGGCTCTCCTTCAGATATGGCCCAAACTGCTGCCTAGAGAAGCATTAGAACTGTTGGATTTCAATTATCCAGACCAGTATGTCAGAGAATATGCAGTGGGTTGTTTAAAGCAAATGAGGTGAGTATATTGTGTTACTTCAGCATGCAAGGATTTCTGGGGTGAAAAACTGCATTCTTGTTCTTTATAGGAAAGAAAGAAGCTGAGGAGGAGAGATTTAAAGACTCTGCCTGCCACTAATAGATGGCCAGATAAAGCAGTCTGATTGCTGGATAAGCATGTTGGCAGCCAGACAACACCTTCTTATTCTGACACCTTATATTCAATGATGATTTTTTCTGTGTTGCTGAGAGAACGCCACTGCACCTTTCTCCCAAAGACGGTTCCGTGCTTGCCCCCTTCATGGGCAAAGGGAGAAAAGATAATGTGAGAACTTTTTAATAACAAAGGTATCAAGTATTACAGTAGTTGAATGCTGTAAGAACTGCCGTCCAGTCACCGCACGCTCTGTGTCAGTAGTGGCTGGATCATTTATCAGAAATGTAAGCTGTAGCACATAATAAAAAACCCAGAGAACTGCTGATTTGTTTGTTGTTCACAGTAGTCTTCACTCGCTGCAATTCTTCCTTTATCACTTGTGATTTTGCTCTTCGCTGTAACCTAGGGCAAGGTTTGAATAACGTGATTGTTTACAGCACTGCTGCGTGTTTCCTGTCCTTGAATTCTGAATTCTCTGTGGTGAATAGTGTAGTGATTAATTTTTTTAATGGTCAAGGCTAGACTTTTGGGGTAAAAAAAAAAAAAAAGAATATTTAGACTTCTTTCAAATGCAGACAGCCACTTGTGCTGCTGGGCTATCCTAATAATAAGGAATTGTTACACCTGAATTATTTGTAGAATTGTTAGTTCTGGCTCTGAAGCAAAATTGTGTTCAGTTGGGTGTCAGAAGTCAGTTTTCACCTTCTTCAAAAAGTCCGACTGAAGGCAGCTAGGTGATCCTGTTAGCTGAAATAAAGAAACAATGTGAAAATAAATACACAGAGCATAATATAAAGTTTTTACCAGTTACTGAAGTTGTCAGAGTATATAATGGACAGAATGAAAGAATTCAGTATTTGCAAGTCTTGCTCTTGTAAAAGCCCATAGCAGAACACCAGGTTTTTACTTGGAGGTTTGAGAGCCTTAGGATTCAGTCAGACGTATTAATTTTCTGATGAATTGATCAATCTGGCACTAAGTTGTTCCTTACTGTCCTTCTCCATGTGACTGAAAAGTTGCGGGAGACTCTTGCTGTTGAAACAATTCTGTCATCGTTGGATGTCACAGACATCTGAATTTCTGGAATACCATCAGTCTAGTTACTCTGTTGCTAACTGCTTTTATGTACCTCGTTGTAGTGATGAAGAGCTCTCGCAGTATCTTCTTCAGCTTGTGCAAGTCCTGAAATATGAACCTTTTCTTGATTGTGCGCTCTCCAGGTTTCTGTTAGAGAGAGCACTGGCTAACAGGAGAATAGGACAGATGTTGTTCTGGCATCTAAGGTAGGAGGTTTTCCTTTACATCTTTCCAAAACTACTGAGCCTGATTAGGACTTTGAAATGCAATTTTTTTCGAGGATTTTTCTAAATGAGCTGTAATCGTAGTTCCCTCAAGTCCTCTCTACGTTTCTTTACCTTTGGCATTTATAGATCAGAGCAAGCATATAATTAAAAATACATGGTAGAGGTTTGTAATCTACTGTTTGATGAAAGTATTCCAAACTGCATTCAGCTGTAAGTTTGTGTATAACCTTGGTGTTTGTTTTGGCTGTGCATGCAGTAAAAGTACAATATTTGTACCTGCAGTTGGGAAAAAATTCTATTACCGTTGAGACTCAACAAGAAATCAAAGCAGTTCTGTGTGTTGCTACTTTTGATGACCATGAATGTTCCATGAAGGGTAGAAAACTTGCAGAAAATACAATTTAATATTTCTAAATAAAGAGAGCTAGTATTACATGAAAATGTTTTGTAGAATAATTGGCTCTGATAGAGGGCTCAGCAGTTTGTTTCACAGTGGTCCCCTTCAGACAAAACTGGGTTTTGTTTTATTTTTTCCCTTACAAAGACCACGTGTTTTAATGTCAGATTCAGATCTGATTGTCAATAGCATCTTCTGTGGCTCACCAGTGGTACTTGCTTAAACAAAAGGGGTTCCTGAAAACAAATATCTAATTGCTCCCTCTTAACATCACTGCTTCCAGAACAGTCCTACACCTTGACACAAGTGGTGTGCATTGAAACCAGCCAGTCCTCGTAGTATTCAGCACAGAAGTGTTCTCTTAGTTCTTAAGAAATCTGGCTTTTTGTTTTTGCTACGTGACCATGGTGTTTGCTTTTTGTGGTGTTGTTTTTAAATTTCTTTTTTATTTTAAAGACTTGAGGAATGCTGATCATAAACGCTGTGGTCTAATGAAAAGTTTTTCTTCCTGTAGGTCAGAGGTTCACATACCTGCCGTCTCAGTACAGTTCGGTTTGATACTTGAAGCTTACTGCCGAGGAAACGTTGCTCATATGAAGGTGCTTGCTAAACAGGTATAGACGTCCCTTCACCCTTAAATCTGGACTCAGGCTAACTAACTCAAATACTTATTACATTGCTTCTGTGGGGCGTATTGGTTACATCTGCTGGGAGCATGGTGAGAGAGAGAAATGAAAGGGCTAAACAGCTGGATGATGGAGCGGTGCCCCCAGCACAGAATGTGGCCAGTGCTGTGGGACTCCACGGGAGGGAGCTGTTTTCGTAGCGTTCCGAGGTGTGCGAGGTCCTTTCAGCAGTGTGCGTGTATTCTGGGCAGGACAGTCGACTGTCTGGATTACTGACTGAAGAAGGGTTTCTGAGCACTAGAAACCTGTGACCTTTTTTCCTCAGGGAGGGCAGCTGGTGCAGTAGAAACTGTTACCTTTCCATCTAGGCTGTATCTAGATGACTCCAGGACTACTTCCTGCAGGACGACTACTTGTTGAAAGGGAATGCAAAATCCCCTGAAGTTGTAGTATAATGTAGTACTCCCTGGAAACAGAGCAAATACTCGCTTTACTGCTAATGTAGAAGTGTCCTTTACTGAAAAATAGAAAAAGACAGAGATATGTTTACTTTTAAATACCATGATGAGTGTGAGAGTTTGCTTTTAAATACAGCAGTAAGTGTATCAGCAGATCTTTGGTAGACACTCGCAAATCATGTTTGAAGTCTCTAATGCAGTTTTAGGAAGTTAACTTAGACTGCGACCATAAAAATCTTTGAAAAATGATCTATCTCTGGAATTAATGTTTGCTGTATCACACCATAGTGATAACTCAGTAGATACTTGTCTGGTGAGTGTTATTGCTAACAGTTTTTATGCTGTCTGCATGGAAACTGCTGTGAGCGGCGCATGGAACACGAATGTGCTGTTGTGCTCTTCATTGCTGCAGTTCACAGGACATGGGAAAAACCATCTCTTACACATGTGCTTGTTAGTGTTGTCAAGATCATAAAAGGTGAGGTGATGAAATGCTTTTAGCAATAGACCTAAGGTCAGTAAAGTTTTTGTGCACTTCACAGGAAGCAAATGTCAGTACAATCAAAGAAGGGGCAAAAAAATTCCCAACTGTGCAAACACGGAAGAAATTCAAAGTAGAAATACTTCAAAAAGTTCCTGTTTGTACAACACAGGTTCCATTTTGTTCCCCTGTCACTGATGTTTGTACAGCTCCTAGAATAGTGGAAGAGCAGAGTGCTTTGGGTTTTGACAGATGGCTGACCTGGCAGGTCTCCATCGCCTCAGTTGTAGAATCAAACCACATACAATTTCCACAGCATCCTGCCTGGCAGGGTTCAGAGAGGCAATAGGTTTTGACTCAGCACCTCGTAAGTTAGCCTGAAGCTTCCTTGTATAGAAATCAACTTTTGTCGTTATTGAAGTGATGCTGTTCGCTAGAGAATGTGTGTGTTACTGAGCGCGTTAATGTGCTGGTTAAGCGCTGGTTAATAAGCTGGTTAAGCGCTGGTGCAAACACAGCAGATTGCTCTAACAACTTTTATATGCGGATAACAAGTTGCTTAGATGCAAATGCAATGTGGAAATTATATTTGTTTTACGTGCTGTCTAGTTTTGGTACTGAAGCGCTTTTCTCTGTTATGTAAATTTACATCACTAGGTGAGTTGTTTTCTTAGAAATTAGTACCAAAGGAAGAAGGGGGGTGGAAAGGGTTAAACCCACCTACACTGATTGCAAATAATTGTCTTGCATTTTTAAAATCTTTTTAAGGTAACCATCTTCCTTAGATGAACTATTATGATGTGGAACACCTTAATTGGAGCATTTTCCTCCTGCCTAACTGGAACAGGGTTTTAATGACAGGCGTTTAAGACTCTGCGCTGTAACAGTGAAATGTGTGTAGTTGTGTGTGTGAAAATACCCCGAGTGGTCAAACAGCCATATTGTACTCTCTGCAGCTGCTGAATGCGTGCGATGAAGAATCTGCATCTGCAGCTCGTCTCAAGCGATGTTTGGTTTTTTCTGTTGACCGCAGTACGGAGGTTATGTGCTTTGTTGAGTTAGTGGACAAAAACTGTATTTCGAAGAAGGGATGAATTCCTGTTACTGTATCATACGTTAAAATACCTCATTCATTTTTACCTCGTTCATGCTTTAAAAAGTGACTCAAAGCTTAGGAATTTCATCCCATCAGTGTCTTTTTTACTTAGGAAAATGGGATTTCTAGGACATGAGTGGCTTAGGAAAGGGTCTTATCATATTTTGCATGACAGCAACCTTAA
>NW_010417004.1:22496-24030 GCF_000710305.1 Buceros rhinoceros silvestris | reverse complement strand
GAATGCCACCTTAATTGCCATCTGTTATTTCCATTTTTAGAAAGCTGTAGAATTACTTAATACTTTGTTTTGTTTTGAAATGGGATTTTGCATTGTATTATGTATAAAATTGGAGCAATAACTTTTAAAGGTAAAATGTGTCTTTCAGGTGGAAGCTCTTAATAAAATGAAGACCTTAAATAGTCTAATTAAGCTGAATGCCATGAAGCAAAGCAAAGCAAAAGGAAAAGACGCAATGCATACGTGTCTGAAACAAAACGCTTACAGAGAAGCACTTTCTGACCTCCAGTCTCCTCTGAATCCTTCGGTTATACTTTCCGAACTGCAGTAAGTTGAGTGAATCAGATTTTGCTGTTGCTTTTGCACAGAAGCAGTGAAGCAGGACCGTGTATGTGCTTTAACTTCCTTTGGCTGTATTGTTCAGCGGATGTGCTGTCACAGGGAACTTCTGTGGGGAGAGAAGGTCCATTGGCAGTCTGCCTAAGGTTAAGATACCAGTTAAGTTAGAAGATTTTTGCAATCCACCACAAAACTTAATACTCTCTTAGTCCATGCATCACCATAGCTAAATATATTTAAGTATAATTCTAAAAGTGAATTACACTGCGTTCCTGGCCTCTGTTTCTAACAGTAAGCACAGAAGCCATTCAAACTTAACAGCTCTTAAATACAAAGTTCAAAACTTGGTGGGAAAGGATCTAAAGAAAACTGTTTCCTCTGAAAATGTGGGTCTGTAATTTAAGCATTAGATATGTGTACACCACTGATGGTATCTCATACATCCCATCTGTAAAAGATGTGTTCATAACCTGGTAAGCACCCACAGCATTGTAGCTGAAAGAAAGCAGAGAGAACCTGTAAGTACTTCCAAACTGGGAGTTTACATGTCCGTTGGGTTTTGAACAATGTTTAGACCTTTTCAGTTGAATTATTTGTATTTTCTTCTAGTGTTGAGAAGTGTAGATACATGGATTCTAAAATGAAGCCTCTGTGGATAGTATACAACAACAAAATGTTTGGAGGAGATCTTGTAGGGATCATCTTTAAAAATGGAGATGGTAAGCAGTGCTAAGGATTGTAAATGTTTCCTTTTCCTTCCGCATTCCCACGCTTGCACTTAAGCTGCGTTGCTCTGTGTTGCTGTAATACAAACGTGGTTGACTCTGAACATTGGTAAGCAAAGGAAGCATCTTCTGAGTGGGTTTCAAAGTGTAGGCGTTATCAGTCATGATGATACAATTAGGGTTAGTTCCAATTTAACTTTCAGGCTTGATGAATATTTTTTGATACCTTTTTTTGAAAGCCTTATGTTAGAAAGTTTGTCTACAACACGGAGAAATTGAAGTGGCAGTTTCAACCTTCTGTTATAGATCTCCGCCAGGACATGCTGACGCTCCAGATTTTGCGTTTGATGGACATACTTTGGAAAGAAGCTGGTTTGGATCTCCGGTAAGGATCTCTTGAGGGCTGGTTTATTTGGATGTAGAGTCCGCTTTTAGAGTAAAGCTTCCTTGGTTTTTAAGTACTTTCCCTA
>NW_010417004.1:11897-22419 GCF_000710305.1 Buceros rhinoceros silvestris | reverse complement strand
CCCTACCAACCCCTTTCTAAACATCTGTATCGATGCCCAGAGGTCCAAGTTGTCATAGCCAAGGTGAACAGGCTGTAGAAAACAGTTACCTGTCCTAATTAGATGGCTCCTCTTTGCATTTCATTCCGTAGATGACCCACATGACAAAAGAATTTAGCCATGGAAAGAAATAATGGAAGTGACATGAATCTTTGGGATATTTGTTTTATAGCAAGCAGAATATTTTTCCTGGTGCACTCTTGTTGTCTTCAGTACTTCCATCATTTTTTTTTTGCTTGCCACCACCTCAGTTACTGCATGTTTTCAGTTGTATTTTTGAATCGTGATAAATAGCAGATAGTCATGGGAGAGTAAGACGAGATTCTGTAATAAGATGTTTGGTAGGAAACATGATATATTTAGAACCACTGCTCTACTGGGGCAAAAAATATCTTGCAGCCTCCTTAAAACTTCACTTTTTAATACCATTTCAGTGAAGGCGTTCAAACTCAGCCAGTGGAAGTTAGTGTAGAGAAAGCGTAATGCCCTGGTGCATTTGTGCAAAAGTACAAAAGAGCTCTTTATGGTATTGAACTCCCCAGTATTGCATGCTAGAGCTTCCATTTGTGCTTCCTTCGGGCAGGTTTTGTGAGGCTGTAAACTTAGAGTAGAAATGAAAACTCGTAAGTATTCTGTTAGGGCAGAAATTCTCATTTGCTCTGCTGGTCCTGCAAAGCCACTTCTCTCAAAGTAATAGACCTTTCCAGCATACCAGGAGTACAGGAGTTTCCAGCATTTGGAAAAGTCATTTCAGAATGATGAGGAGGGCTGTGGGATTTTCATTTATACCTATTAGTTCATTAGTCAGTCTGTAGGGCAGTATCTCCTCTCACTTTTTCAGCAGTTGTGTAGGTAGCCATGAACTCTGCTATCTTCTGTGACAGCCTGCTGTGAGCAGTCCTCTCATTGTCGTTTACACCGAGACTTACAGGCACTGTGAACATCTTCAGTGGACATTCTGACATCCCACTTTGCATTCATATCCTTGATAAAACACCATGTGGATGTCAAAAAACATTTTTCAGACCAGAGATATCTTTGTATCTTTCAAAGTCTCTTGCAAGCAGTTTTCTTACCTTCATGTGCTTGCTAAGATAAGCAAGACTTCTTAGTAGGACTACTAGACTTCTCCAAAGAGAAACAACATCAGGCATCGCCCAGTGTTATCATACAACCCTCTAGAACATGGGGAGCTTTTCCAGCCAAATCTGTGCATCAGTTTTAGCTACTGTAATGCTCAAATTCTAATTTCTTTTTAGAAAAACTGTTCTAAAGAAGATACTGGGTGTTGCATTATTATAAACCACTTGGAGGCCATAAACTCAACTTTGGATGTGAAGGAGCTGTAATACTTCATGTTTAATTTTAAAGTGTGGTTTATAAAGCTAGAAGTACTTATTTAAATATTACTCAAAATACTTCATTTAGATTCATCTCAGATTTTTTTGTGGTTCAAGCATAACAGCAGGAGCTTCGTAAGGCACCTAAGATCAATGGACACAGATAAGTAGAATTTAAGACTTGTGCTGCTTACAGAAAGATTCCTTTGAGTGAAGTGTGGGATAAGGTAGGAACGTGAATAGTTGTTTCTGGAAGTGTCTGTTTGCAGTGAGGCGGCTGAGTGTGTAATAAGTTGAACAGTGAGTTGAGGAAACTTTAGATAATTTATGTCATTGTAAGTAGACTCTGAGGAGACTGATCCAGCATATAGGGGCAAGGACAACCTCCGGCATCTGTGGAATCCCAGCTGAGGCATTCTTTGGTTGCTGCCTTTCCAGAAGCTTAGTTTGTGGTTCCAGCCTGGGCCACACACCGTGCCTAGCAAACAGGAATAGTGATTAGGAGTTGTCAAATGTACTTTTCCTGACTGAGGCATTTTTTTAAACTCAACAAAGGAAAACCAAAATGTGGCTCTGATGTCCAAGATTTTTCTTAAAACTCTCAGAAGAAAAAAAAGTAGAAAGGGGAAGTTCCTAGTGAGAATTGAAGTTCTATAATTGGCCTCTTTCATTTATTTACTTAACTGGGAGCATCTTCCTTCCATTCATCCTCTCATAGTTATGATTGTAAACTAAAATTCTGGAATTGAGGCAGGGTTACAATTCTGTGTCTATCAAAGAGAGATTAACCAGGCAGTTGCCAAAGGAAGGCTCTGAAATGGCCATAATTGAAAAGAGAATTGGACAAACCAGCATCCCGAACTCCTGGAGCATGAGGACGCATGAGAGGGTGAGGCGTTGTGATCTCCATGTGTACAGTCTACATGCATCTCATGGAGAGGCAGCTCCAAAATCCCTGCATTAACAGCAGTGCTCATGAGTTCTGCTGCTTTGTTGGCTGGCTGCTTCTTGCTTGGGTAAGAGCCATGGCGTCAGGCAAAAAACTAGCGTTGAATAGATCGGCTTTCCTGAAAAATGCAAGTCCATATGTCCGTTGAGTGAGCGGAGTCTTTTCTTCTTGCCCTGTGTCATCCTTTGAGGCTTTGGTTTCGCTGAAGCTGTTGCTTCCCTTTTTCCTTTTGTGGATTCATAATGCATTTTGCGCTTTTCAGTTTTTTTCCCTTGCAGAAAGTCTGGTAACTCCATGGTAAAAACAGGTAAAAGTTGGAGAGCAGAAGCACTTGCTGTTCATTTCTTCCAATTGATAGTATCTTGCCACAAGCAAATTGTACAGCTTCTACAAAGCGTGGATCAAATGGCAGCCAGAGTGCTGCTCTCAAGTTTGGAGCAGCATCGGTTTGCTTATAGTTGCACTGTAATCTGCAATCAGTAATTTGGCACTAATTTAAAATGAAATCATAGCCCAGTCTGTGTCTAAAGCAAGTGTGATATTCCCCATGAGATTTCTCCGTCTGGAGAGGAACACCAAATATATATTGGGCTTGAGATCTCCAAAGATGAAGAAGGAGAAAGGTTGGTTGGTTTTTTGTTTAACTGTTAACTAACCAATTTGTCTCGTGGGTAAACCAGCCTCTCTTCACACACGGTGTGTTTCATTGTCTGGATTCCCGTGTGCGCGCTCTGACTCAATACCAAAACAAGAGCAGGGTTCGTATCAGAAAAGGAAATAGGTGCGTGCCGGAGGATGCAGCAGTGTACTCCGGTAGGTCCTTCATGCTGGGCGGTCACTGTGGCACGCACAGTGGAGGAGAACTGCAGATGTAAATTGCATCTGCCTCACAGTGCAGACCCAGCCGCTGGACAGCAGGGACCATCACCCCAGGCAAACACCGCTCTGTCTTCCAGGGGAGTCTGGCTCGGGGGCTGTTTGCCGTAGACATCAGTCAGCCCAGTACAGTGAGAAATGAGAACAGCAAACCAGCATGTTCTCTAATTCGTCCCCATACCTGCTCACTTCGAAGACAAACTGTTACCTGAAAATGGAGCAGCATGTAGTTAGCCTATGACAGTAGTAAGTCTGTGCAGCCAGATCTCCTCTGGTCTTTCTGTTGTTTATCAGTAGTTGCTTCTAGTACTTTAAATATGGGTAATTATGGAACAAACTAAGTTAAGCAGTATTTAAATTGAATATTGCATCTGTAGAGTATCAAACTGAGACTTTCAGAGGTTCAGACCTCCTGGAAAGATACAACTCTTGATGTTATTTGGCCTTAAAATTTCTACATCTGAAGTCACTAGTCTGAGCATACTGATAGTAAATTACATACCTTCTTTTATTATTTCTGTGGGGAGGGTTTAGCTACTCAAACACATGGCAGAGCAGAGGAGTGTAACCTCTGTCTTCCCAAGCCGGCTGTGGGGTCTGCAGGGTGGCGCCTCTGAGGAGAGCAATCCTTGCGTCAAAAAGCATTTCTGCTGCTTTACCTATATTACAGCACTGAGGTTGTGTTGAAGGAGAACTGAGTAAGGTCACAGAGCATCAGAATATCCTGAATTAGAGGAGTTTGTGTGTTGAGTGACCTTTGCTGTGGTAAATTGTTATAAATTTGCTTGGCTACTTGGTTACTTTTTGGAGAGACAGAGGGAGTTCTCCAAACTGCCTTCTAATTTCACTGCCTCTTTGTAGAGAATTTTCATTTTCACCTTCCGTAATGTGAGTGAAGTCTGACGTTAATGAAATCAGAGTTCACAAACGTTTGAAAAATGTGTTTGTCACAAGTGTAAGAAAGTCATTATCTTTAAATCACTGGAGCTGTCTTAACAAATTCCCAGAACGTGGTGTTGTATTTGGAAAGATAGTGCTCTGGAGGACTGCACTCCTGAAATAAAGAACAGTTTTAAATGGAGTGAAGAAGAAAATTTTCTGTCCTGCTCAGGACTGCTGTATCGATCTGTCCCTGGTCTTCCCGACATGAAAAGCAGGGAGCGTATCCTGCTGGCAGATGTTGAAGTCTGAAAGGCCAGGATGAGATGGAAAGGGCCCAGAGGATTTGTCCCCAACTTGACTCCTGTCAAACTGTCTCTCTGACAAGGATGTTTTTTCCTCCCGTTGTGAGCACACAGCCCTCAGGGGGCTGCAGGCTTTCATCGTGGCTTGCTTTTGAAGGGGAAGTTGTTGGCCATGTGCCCAGTTCAGCTGCAAGTCGGGTGGGTTGAAATGCGGTGGAAGAAGGCCAGCGTGCACTTTAACCTGGCAATATTTGACTTACATTTGTCGCGTTGCGATAAGGATGGGCAGTGCTTCCTTCTATCTTGAGCGCTGGCGTTCGGTCATTCCCGATACCCCTCTGCTCGCTGTGAGAACCCGCTGGCCTGGGCAGTTGGGGGGTTTAATTGGGAAGTACATTAGAATAGAAACAGGAAGAAGGTTCCAAATCTGCACCACTTCTTTTTTTGTTTTGAAGTTGAGTGCTCTCTAAATACCCTGTGGAATCTGGTTTTCAGTTCGCTTTGTTGCCGGCAGAGAAAATCCCCAGCTCTAGAGTTAGTGCTGCTTGTGCTGTTTCAGTTGTGGGCTACCACTGAGACAGAGAAACTGTTCAGTTGTCTAACCACTGCTCTGCCAAAATGGTCCAATTAATTTCATCTGAATTTTGTTTATTTTTCTTCTGTGGCTGTGGATAATAGGCTGTGTCAGTGGAGAGATGTGGTAGCAATCAAACTCAATACCTGTTTTATATATAGCTGTGATGACCACGCCACCAGCAGAGCTTTTTCTTTAGCAAGAGAGATGTACACACACACAAATTTTAGTATGTCCTGCGATTTTTTTTTAGACAGCTTTAAGTTAGTGAGTGCTAGCCTCTAGCTTGAGTCCTGCAGCTGGGTTTGCAGGGACATCCATTTTTTTACAAGTGGCTTCACAGCCACAGCTGAGATAAGGTCCTTGACCAGAGCAGCCACACGAGAGCAGACACCTCAGGTCATGATGCGATCCCTTGGAAGGGTTTGGTCTAAGTTTCCATTAGGGCTGATTCCATTCCATTCCGAGTTGCACTTCCCATGTAGCAGTTTAAGCATGTGGAGCGAGGACATGTTTTGGAAAAATACACTTACCCGTTCACACACATCTCTCCTTGATTCCTGTCTTTGTGTCTGGTTAGAACGTGGCGATGCTGTTGCAGGTATTTTTACTAGGCATAGTACATGAATGCACAGGAATATTCCTAGGTATCAGTGGGTTAAAAGATGTGTTCCTGGTTTTCATTAGCTTTCTACGCTTAAAATTAATAGACGACATTAGTTTATGTTTACGTTTGAAAGGATTTCTAGCATTTAGGAAGAATGGGGGGAAAGTTTAAGATCCTCTCCATTTACACAAATAATTTAGCCTAGAATGAGCGCCACTGTAACTTACTGCCTATTGCCCAGTAAATTAGCAAATGAAGACAAAGGGCTCCCTCTGCGGTTCCTCCTGTAAAATTACAAGTAACTGTCCCCTAGTAAAAGGCAAAAATTAGGGTTGCTTCTAACTTCTGGTTTTACAGGTGTGTCTGTAATAGGGAACAGTGACGGTTTACTTATGCTGCTGGCGTTTTACTTCTCAGGCAGTATCTGTATGTTAACCATCGAGAGGTTGACGTCCACGTTAACACGAGTGTTCTCAAAACACCAACACACTACAGAAACATTCTCCCTGTTGCTGTTTTTGACATGGTCTGTGCTTTGTTTCAGGATATTGCCCTATGGCTGTTTAGCAACTGGAGATCACTCTGGCCTTATCGAGGCAGTTTCTAGTTCCGAAACCATCGCTGACATTCAGTTAAACAGCAGCAACGTCGCTGCTGCTGCTGCTTTCAACAAAGACGCTCTCTTAAACTGGCTGAAGGAATACAACTTAGGGTAATTTCTGCGGCTGTTTTCTCATCTATAGTCTAAACTACAAAATTCCTGTAAGTTTCTGTTTCACTGTGGAGGAACATGGGGCTCTTCCGGCTGGTTTGTGACTACTTGTTTTGCTCATATGTCAAATTCTGACTCAGGCTCACGGTACCCTTGAAACTCAAACAACAATCCAGTTGGAGTTCTGGCATTTGCAGTATTTTGACTGCACATTGTTGAGTAAGTTCTACAAGGTTTGTCAAAACAAACATGCAAACCCAAGGTGACAACGTGGGTCTCAAGTCTTGATGTTGTTGCCTTTCACAATTTTTGCATTTCTCCGATTCTCCAGAGCTACTTCGTACAGTATTTTCTCAAATAAATCTAGTTTTACAGCATCCTAATGGGCTTCTGGTTTAAACTAGTAAAAATGCCCTTTAAGGCCAAGGCATGGTGTGAATTACCAGCAGCACACACCCGTATTGTTTGTCTTTGTTACAGAGATGACTTGGATCGAGCCATTGAAGAATTTACTCTGTCCTGTGCTGGCTACTGTGTAGCTACTTATGTGTTGGGTATTGGTGACAGACACAGCGACAACATCATGGTCAGAAAAAATGGTCAGGTAAAAATCTCTTCTGTAGGCAGAATGACTGGAGTATCTTTGTCATGCAAGAATTATCTTGAGAACTTCTAATTTCTTTAGCGTCTCAGTAAAATTAAATCCACACCTGGTTAGAACTGATCTTTGTTTCCTGAGAACTGAAGAGAGCTTCAAAGGCAGGAGGTGTAAGACCAGTGGAAGGACAGACCACTGCCTGTCTTGTAAGCAATTTTGATCAAGTGAGGCTGTTCTACAACTTTTTCAGAACATCCAGGAGGCCTGTTAATGGTTCGGATGAATTGAGTGAAAGTAGTTGTAGAAAGTCTTGCAAAAGAGCATCCTTAAAAACACCCAAATTGCAGTTTTGAGCAGTGTGGTTTTCCTGAAGACAGTCTGTACAGAGACGCGCTGTACAGTGTGGGACCAGTGTAACGCTGGGACTACAAGTCTCAAAACTGAGAATCCCGGTTAACTCCTAGAAATGTATTTTCCTATTTGTTACTTTCTATATAACTTGTCTGAATTTATTTAAATTATTCCTCCTATCAAACTAGCAGGGGTTATAAAAGTGAGAGTTTTACAGACATTTGCAGTATTTCTTAAAGTTTTTCACCTACTAGAAGAAAGCTGAAACACCCTTAACTTTGATTCTAAAATGGGAGAACTTGCCACAGGTTCCTTGAGATTAATTTTAGTCCTACAGCGTTGCTCCAGACGTTACTTAGGAAGCTCTTGTGTATGATGATGTTGAGCCTGATGATGAGCTCATCACTGGGCTCATTTTTCTGATGTCACCAACCAGATGTGTGTGGGCAGACATCAGAAGCTTGAACCTGAGATAATCTTTTGCGCTATGATTTGTGGCAGTGATTGCTCATAAGAGTGTGGATGTTATCCACACTTAAATCTCAAAACATTTTAAAACTGAATAGTCCCAAAGGGGTGAAACCATGGGCTGTGGAGAACAATGTTATGAGTTAACTGTTCTTGATACCAGCATCCTGTAGAAGTATTGGGAAAGTGAAATATTTCACTGGAGAAATTAATTTTTACTTTCTTTTTTTTAGCTCTTTCATATAGATTTTGGGCATATTCTTGGAAACTTCAAGTCCAAGTTTGGAATTAAAAGGGAACGGGTACCTTTCATACTCACCTATGATTTCATTCATGTTATTCAACAAGGAAAAACGGGGAACACTGAAAAATTTGGTCGGTGAGTATTATTTTGCTCTCTTCCTTCTGTAACTGAGACAATCTCTGGTGATAATTTCCAGCACACCAGGAACCTCCCTGGGTTTGGTTTGCTTGATTGTACTTGTGTGGCAGTGTGCTGCCATGCGTTCACAACACTACCTACTTCTCCACCTGAGCTAGAATATAAATGCGAAGTACCGCACACATCAGAACCCGCAGCTCTGCCGTGGAATGGTACAGTTCCTGTTTTTCTCCTCTGGCAGAAGGTGGCAGATTCTTCTGGGCTCATCTTTTTTTTACCTTCAGCAGCACTGGGCTCTAGGAAGGGGTTCCACAAACTGTGGTTCAAGTGAGATGAAGCCTGGACGTAGGAACAGGCTCCCTCCTGTCCTTTCTGTCCATCAGCGCTCATTCAGTGTGCTGATGAGTGCTGGCCTTGCTTAGGTGGTCAGACACAGAGCCATGAGCTCTTAACCCAACGCATCTGCACACCTCTTCCTGTCTTGGGGGAGAGAGATACTGTGGAACGCAAAAGCACATAACAAGGGAACCCTGCTCTCTGCCATGCTGCCTCTTGAAGCAGATCTTTCTTTTCTTTTCTGTATCATTCTCACCAGTGGATTGGGGGGGGCGGGGAGGAGAGCGTTCTGGATGGTTTGCTCTCACTTTGCTATTAGTTTTCACAGGAAGAATTTATTGGCAGAGATACGAAATTGAGTACTTAGGTATGGCTTGATAAATCTTACGGCTGCTTCTGGTAGAAGCTGTACATGTATTTGTCATGATGTGTCTAGGAAGAGTGGAAAGCAGCTACCAGTGACCCGTGTCTCTCCTGGAGAGTAAGAAAATCAACCTGCAGCTCCATTTTTAGAACCAGGAAGTGAAGGCTGTTAGGTGATGGTGCTGTTGCAAGAGCTGTGGAATATGGAGTACTTTAAATGGCAGAGGATTCCACCTTTGCTTGAGAAATGCCTCAAGCATTTTGTTTGAAATATAATTTATCACCTTAGTCTGAAGGGTTCTTCCCATTTTCTCTGGAAATTTACAGGTTAGATGCTGGACAGTGGCACATTTGGGGACGCTGAGCAAGTTCTCAGGTGCCTGTGTGGTGGGTCTGTGTGCCAGACCTGATAGGCTGCAGGAAGGACTTACCTCAGAGAGACGGTCTGGGTTGGAGGGACTGGTACAGAGCTGCTGTTTGTCCCCTGTGTAGGATCATCAGGGCTTTTCACCTAACACGTTCTCGGAGAGGTGGGACGCTGGCATTGCCTTTGGCACTATTTGCTCTTTCTGAAGAACGGTGGCTTTTATACAGCTTTTGGTCTTTTCTGCCGATGATTTAATGGAGGGTCCTGGGGTGTTTCTGTGGGAATGCATCAGAGGTTCTGTAGACATCTCGGTCCTTCCTGTTACTGGGTTTCTACACTATGTACGTTAGGCCAGGTAATTTCTGGAAATTGTTGCATACATTTGTCAACTGCATAAGTTCTCATGAGTTGTTTTCCTGCTTTGTGGTTGAACATGAAGGTTCCGCCAGTATTGTGAAGAGGCGTACTTGATTCTACGAAAACATGGAAACCTGTTTATTACACTCTTTGCACTGATGTTAACTGCAGGGCTTCCAGAGCTCACCTCTGTCAAGGACATCCAGTATCTCAAGGTAAAGTAAGATTTACAGCTGAGCAGGACTCAGCATTTTCCCACCATGTGAATTTTGGTTCTAAGATTAATACATTTTATTGTTTTCCGTTTCTCTCAAGGTTTCCAACAGTTCTCAAAGTTTTTTAGGTCTGTAATCAGTCCTGTGAATACACATTCCTCACAACCCTTCTGAGATGAGTTCAGACCCCTGCATCTTAAATATGGTCATTTTGGGGGTGGTGTGTACATCTTGGCTTATGCACAAGCATAGGCTCGTAAAGGTGAAAACTATTGACTGAATTCTGCTTCAGTTTTGTCTTCAAACCCAGAGAACACCCCTGATGTGTTGCTCAACGGACAATAGGTGGAAAGTGTCAATACAGAAAACACCAGAACGTGGTTTGTGTTGAAAGGCTGTGGCTTTTAGGATTCCTAACAGTACTTGTTTTCTGTTGCCGCAGGACTCCCTCGCCCTAGGGAAGAGTGAGGAAGAAGCACTGAAACAATTCAAGCAAAAGTTTGATGAGGCGCTCCGGGAAAGTTGGACTACTAAAGTGAACTGGATGGCTCACACTGTTCGAAAAGATTACAGATCCTAGAAGATTTTTGCATTTGCACTAAGCTGAATGTTACCTTGATAAGTGTTTG
Source organism: Buceros rhinoceros silvestris (assembly GCF_000710305.1). NCBI lineage: Eukaryota > Metazoa > Chordata > Aves > Bucerotiformes > Bucerotidae > Buceros > Buceros rhinoceros. Next base: position 12,072 of record NW_010417004.1, on the reverse strand, counting down.
TAAAAGGGATCTGTGGTAGGGACCAACGAAACTTATTTTAAGTAAGAAAGAAGAGATCCCAACAAAGAGAAATGGGCTGAAATAATTCCTGAGTCTTTTGCACTCTGCTTCTGAATGCTTGATTCCGAGACTGTCTCTACAAACAGTGAACGTTCTGGATAATCAGTTCCTGCTG
>NW_010417004.1:10367-11811 GCF_000710305.1 Buceros rhinoceros silvestris | reverse complement strand
CTGCTGACTTTGCACGCTGAGAGCTACTAGGCATTTTTAAAGATTCTTTGGTACTTTATGGAAGTGTAAATATTTGTTTTTATATGTAGGGGTAATGTACTCTAACACACTCTGGAGGTTCGAAGGCCTCTGACAGAACTGTTCTTTGTTTAAAGTTGGGACTTGAAGAGTAAATTTTTTTATGTCCTAATCTGGCTAAAAACGATCATGTTGTGTATATTTTTCTTATGAACTGTGTTGTGCTGGCACAGATGCGCTAATTCTACTGTGAATAGAAACCGTGGTGTCATCATACTACAGGGAGCTGCTTCATGTCTTACACTGCTGCTGGAAGAAGAGCAGGTCTTTGTAAGATGGGGAGGGGGGCAGGAGATGGAGGGTGCCTTTTGAGAACGATGCAGTGTCCAGATGTTCAGGGTTGACCAATTTTGTTCCTCCGACATAACACACACGAAAGAAGCCCTTCAGAAAGAGGAAATTTAGGCTGATTCCCAACAAGTCTGAGAACGCCTCACTGGTAACGGTCTGTTTGGCCTCTGGGCTTTGTTTTCACTCCTACAAGGCACGTTTGTTTCAGGTTCAGCAAGAAAGCTCCTTACAGCATTACACTGAAATTTGTATTTCCGATGAGCTGTGCCATGCAAACGGACTGACTTAGGTATGGAAAAACTTTGACTCTACTACGTGTCAGGATTTTTAGAGCATAGATACCAAAAACCTAAACAAAGAAAGAAAAGCAAGTATTTATGGGAAGAGGTCATTCCAGAAAACACCAACGAGAAGTCATTAATCTTTTTGTATTTATTAAAAACTTGCGGTAACATTGCTTTACCAAGATATATATGTTGCAGATGGTTGCTGGAGAAACTGGACTTGTTTTAATTTATTTAGAGAGGTACCAGGCTTTTAGGTGCTTGAATGGAGAGCAAATCTGTTACGTGCAATAGGGAACTGCTGGTTAAAAGATGTAACATACTGTTTCTGAACATCAGCAAGATGGACTTTAACTACTGCTTGTTCTCCGAGGAACACTGGTAGCTCTCAGTTCCTGTTGACATTTGAAAGAGAATTAAACAAATATATTTACTTTTTGACTAAACAGTTGTTTGGAATAGAAATGTTGTTTTATGTAGGATTTTAATTAAAGGTGGTTTTACTTTGTTGAGTGATTTATTACTTTTTGTTGTCATTTGGGGGTTCTGTTGTTTCTTTTAAAGGTCGACAACCTCTTGGGAGCAGGGATAGCATTTTGTGTAGTGCTTTGATTCTCTTGCCCTCACCCTTTGGGCTAATCTGTCTGACAAGACCTCTGCTTCTAGATGGCTGTAGAAGGAACAAGTGGTTTGTGGTTTGGTTTTGGTGGTGGTTTGGGTTTTTTTAATAATAGACTAGAATTTTAAAGTGCAGCGTGTCTCCCCCCCCCCCCCCACCCTTCTTTCTTTCT
>NW_010417004.1:8493-10308 GCF_000710305.1 Buceros rhinoceros silvestris | reverse complement strand
CCCCCCCCCCCCCCCCCCTTTTTTTTTTAAGCAGATGAGAGGAAGGGTAAAAAGAAGAAACTACTTTGTCAAGTGACAACTCTGAAAAAAGTAGTGTCACCCTCAGCTAATTCACAGCCTCTCAATTTGCATAAGTAACTCTTCCTGGACATGGGGTGTTTTTCTGTGAGAGCGCACTCAAACATCTCTGGTTTGTTGTCTCGTTGCGGGAGGCGTAACCTTTCCCAGAACTCGAGATAAAGTTGTCCCTGACGGGAAAAGCTCAGACTGCCTTACAAACAGCCGCTGCCATTGGGTGTTTGTAGTGTGGATGGCATATGCCTTTGCCCGGTTCTTCTCTTGACCCGCGGTTGCTGGGCGGGTTTGATTCTGTACCCTGTATCATTTGATTCGTGACAAATGGTGACAGCTGCTTGTCTGGTGTTCATTTCTGAGGAGGGAGCTCCCGTGGATTTGCCCCTCACCAGTGGAGCTGCTTCCTTTCCCTTTTAGGCTCGTATCAGTTTTATCGACAGGGGGTGTTGACTAAGTCATTCACAGTCTCGAAAATGCCTTTGACAGAGCCTATTCATATATTTAATATAATAGAGTCCCATATTCCTCTTTAATTTCCTAGAGCTATTAAAATCAGATAATTAAGTAGTACAGGCTCTTTATAATTAATATGTCAGGCTGCGATCATAGCTTTACTCTTTAGGAATGATTTCAAGCCTTGATCTTTTAAGTATATAATCACTATGCCTGTTACTTTTCTTTCACAATATATTGTATTAATACAATTATGCGTCTCAGCTGGCTTTAACATCTAGAACTGGAATCCTGTGCTCACATAATGCATTCCAGGCTTTGGCGAGTTTTCTTAATTTTAATAATAACAGTGTAGCGAAACAGCATTAACTGTTAGTGCAGTGAGGAGAAGAGAAAGCTTTTCCCTGTAATGAGCTGGGTTCACATGCTGCTATTCCTTGGGTGCCTCATCCATGAGGAACTTCCTGTCTGTCCTCCAGCAAACCACAAGGGAAGTCTCTACCAGTCAGACGTTGACTGTTAGGTCACCTCTGGAGCGCTTGGCTAACGGCTGGCTCAGCTACGTAACTGCTTAACAGGTTTTGCTGATTTGGACTGTCAGGTTTGAAATCACACTGCTGTGATGAGCTGGTCCGTCCCCCTTTCAGTCCCCTAGCTTCTCCTCAGGGGATGATCTGGAGAAGTTTCCCCTGGGATTGTGTGATGCGGGGGGATGGAGATGAATACTTATTTCTGAAGCAGAGGCACGGCTTATTCTTGGGAAGCCTGTGGAGTATGGCAGTTTTAGAAGAGCAGTCCTAGAGAAATGTAAAAGGTTAACTCATTTGCCCAGCATCCTTTGGCTTTTATGAAGCAGATGAGCAGAACTGACAATCAGGCACCATGGAAACATGGTTCCTGAGGAATTTCAGCCCTTGGAGTGCAAGGATGTTTGTAAGATCTAATTTTGACTTTCAAAGTCTGCATTTGGGCAACAAGTCCGGACACTTGCTGGGATTGCCCAGAACCACTAAAATCTGAGCGGAAGTGAGGAACCTGATAGTGGTTCAGTCCCTTTTGTGAATCCTGCCTAAGGTTTTTTCCTACAGACCTTACCTAACGGGCTTTGCCCTGTGAGCGTTCTCTGTGGTCCAACCTCCTCTACACGGCAGAGCAGCTCATTCTAGTTTCTGAAATTGTCTTTCCCTCCTTTGCATAAGGAGTGTTGAGTGTTTGCCATAACATGCAGGGAGCTGAGCAGAACTGCTCAGGATGCTCTGGGGTGTGGGAATGTGGTATACGCAGCTC
>NW_010417004.1:353-8335 GCF_000710305.1 Buceros rhinoceros silvestris | reverse complement strand
AGGAACAAAAATATGCGCAAGAATGGATGACATAGCTCAGTTAAAGTACTCGCTAGGGACAGAAAAAAATCTGATCCCAGTCCCCTTACCAAACAGTAATTGGAGCAAAAATGGAACAGCTCCAAAAGGGGAGTGGGAAGGACAGAGAGTCTGTCCCCTACAGACTAGTGGCTTGGGATCAGGAGTGATGAGACAGAGGTCCAAACTGCCCAGCCCATGTTCTGTCTGCCTGGCTAAACAAAAGAACTGTAATATCAATGGCTACGGGAGACAAAAGCTGTTTAGCCCATTCCCTACAAACAGTGAGGAATCCATCCTGCACATAGAGCCGTGCCAGCCGGCGTGGGAGGAAAAGGCGCACGCTGCGAGGCTTGGGGTACTCTGCTCCAGAGGCTGCTGGCACCCCTAAACTGTCTTTGGCAAATCCAAAACAGTGAGGAATCCATCCTGCACATAGAGCCGTGCCAGCCGGCGTGGGAGGAAAAGGCGCACGCTGCGAGGCTTGGGGTACTCTGCTCCAGAGGCTGCTGCCACCCTTAACCTGTCTTCGGCAATTCCATGACGTGAATAGTCTTGTGCGTGCCTGGCCCGTAGTGCCACCCGCCCCCTACCCTGGTGTGCTGACTGTTTGCCGTGCTGCTCTCCTGGTGGTCACTGCTCTGTGCAGTGAACGGAGAGCGACCTCTCCGGCTGTGGGTTCTGCTGGTATGCCTGCACTTTGAATATGGATTTAGTTGGTGCTGTGCTACACAGATCTTAAACCCAAAGAAGGCTGAAATACTCGGTTGTGATCGTTACTGCTCCTTTTACGGAGAGGTGCCGGACGTAAGCTAGGAGTTGAAAGTCTGTAGAAGTTCAGAAATTCTGGAACTGTGATCTGCAGTTTTGTGGCCAGGAGAGCCTTTGGAAGCCCCCTTCCCCATCGAGTTGCGCACCCATGCTAGTTCATTCAAAAATAAATAACAAGTGTAGTATTTCAGGCCACAAACAACCCTGAAACATGCCTGGGCATTGGAAATGAGTGTAATGCACCCAGTGGTTCTGCATTTAATAGTCGCTGTCTCTGTTGAAGGTCAATGGGATAATCTTGTTTCCTTGAGACGGAGAACTCTCTGAAAATGTTTCTGAAACAATTCCCTGTTCTTAATAGCTGAGAAACTTGTAGCTCCTACTTACAAATGCATGTTTGCAGCGTTTGTGCTGGTTTGATTAGTGAATGCGTCTGCTACGTACAGTGTGTGTGAACTGCAGGATGGCTGCGGTTGTTGAGGCCGCGCACAGATAGCACAGACCGAAGATCCGTCCCGTCAGCCTGGGAGGATCCCAGCTTTAAATTTTGGGTGCACTCAGTTGCTGACAAGGCACCCAGCACTAGATCTTTAATCACCTCTACGTACTTGACTTTCTGCAGGCCACGTAGTGGAGCTGGCATCTCCTCCTCTGTCGTAGTGATCGAGCAGGCTGTGGGCAATGAAGCTGCTTTCTGAATGCAGCGTCTCACATTTTCGGCAGATGAGGATTTCACATTTCGGACACATTTTTCCAGAGTGCGGCTGCCTTAAAGAGCATATTTCCTCCCGTGCTGGCTTCAGCTTCTTGGAACCCTTCCTGTGTAAACGTCTCCTCTTGTCATCAAAAAGCGGACTTCTTCCCTGAGGGCTAGAGCAGTCAGAAGGAAAGGTGACACGCTTACTCTGTACACTTCCTAGATGAATGAGATCAGCAGAAGCAATTAGCGTGTGATTTACAGTCCCTTCCTGAGGCTTTACCTGTGACACGCCAGGCACAGATGCAGTGTGTGGTCACCTGCAGACAATGGGCGAGGACAGAAAAGGGAGACTCTGGCTGTGGTGCTGCGATGGCAGTCACTACCCATTAGTTTTGGAACACACAAGTACTAAAACGATTGTCACCATTTAAACAAGAGCCTAAAAAATCCCGAGACAACTCGCTGGGCAGGAGCTGTTTACTCAGTTCTACCATACGCAGCTTGTCTGTAGGTGATGGTGGCACGAGCCTCATGTTCGCATGGAGACAGCTTTCCTGCAGCTCTGCCTACTGCAGTTACAGGCTCCTGACCTAGCAGACTTCCCCTACACTATCACACAGGTTTGTCCTGGGGTAGGAACTCAAACGAGGACACGGTTCTTTTTCCACTTGAACACACTAATAATTATGCTGGCTTGCAGATACGCCCTGTGCTTGAATAGAGATGGGAGGGCCGACAGCAAAGCACTCTTGTTCAAATTATCTACCGTGGCATTTTATATAAAAGTGCTGCAAAATCCACATGCGAACCTGCATAATCCCTGACAGATCGGTGTTGAACTGCAGCGATGATCTGATTTGGCTGCACCCCTGTGAAGGTTCTGTAGGCCCTGATGACCGGAATGTTTTTGAAGCCCTCTGCCATGCAGTGTGTCTGTAGCAGTGCCCCCAGCACAGTCTGGAGACTGACTGACTTTCCGTTAATGTGAGAGTACCAGGGGAGAAAGATGCTACATTACTGTCTGGGGTTTTTTTAGATCAAACGGGGTAAATCCATATTCATCATTTACAAAAAGGACCAAGGCCTGGAAAGGATGGTTTTACTGCTTCGGCTGTATTTGTCTGCCTCCCAAATGCTTCAGGGAAATTAGGGACATTGGAGGAATTGTCTCACACTGCATTTCACTAACTCTTGGATGTTTGACTGTGTTTCCAGTCCGGTTCCTCGGCAGTGCGGCAAGATAAATCCCAAAGCAAAGCCCTTGCTGTTAATTGCTCTGCAGTTGGATGAGCCTGAGGGAAGGAGCTGGCTCTCAGGATCATTTCTGGCTAGTGTATTTTGGTCGTATGTCGAGCTCATAAGCAGCTGCTGTGGCTATCAAGCTTAATGTAGTTAGCTGAGTAATTGCTGGGACTTGCATGCACTTCCTGCTAAGACGGTAATTTCATGGTAATTACCAATGACAGACTCTTTTTAGGAGGTCTGTGTAGAAGACAGCTCTTGTAATGGATAGGAAAAGACTCTCTTTAGTAACTACGCCTGATCTTAGCACAATGCAGACGTGAAGTCTACCTCATGTTGAGGAAGAATAAAATCAAGTACAAAGACCCAAGAAGATAATTTAAAATCCCGTCAGAATGATGATGATAACTCAACTCAAAGCCTCATACATGCACAAAGCAGTAAGCTCAAACTTGTTTTTGCCTCTTTGCTTTCTGGGGTTAAAAAAGGAATATTTTGCATTGCTTGTCTTTTTTCCTTGCTCTTTTATTCCGTCTTCTTTTCCTTCAAAATGAAAAGCAGTAAGCATAAAGGCAGCATTCTGGGAATTTAAGCAATAATTATGCTCTGATTCAAGAAATTTAGTAGCACTAACTTTGAACAGTGATTTTCGCTGCGGCCCATAGGTTGCCGCTGTCTGTAATGCCCTGGAGCTATGGATATCGGTGCAACAAAACCTGCAGCAACACCGTTATGCCTAGAAACAGCATCCTGAGATGTCACAGCTGGCAGCGCTTGTGTGCATGCAGAGCAACAGAGGTGCTGCCCCTCCACCTCTCTCTTGCTGGGTGGGAGGAAGCAGCGGGAAACGGTTGTGAGAAAAACATGCAGACACGCAGGTCTGGAGACCTTAATTTCACACCTACTTCTGCCAGTGACTTGCTAGTTTTAGGTCAAGTTGTTTAGTTAGCCCAGAACTGTGTGTGAGACAGTTCATACAGCAAAGGCGACAAACGTGTCTGTGGCCCTTGGAAAGGTGCTCTAGAAATTCTTATAAAATTTCTTGGTTACAAATGTATACAGTCTTGGATGTACTTACAGTTTATTCTTAGGGGACCCAGAGAAGAGGCTCAGTCCAGAAAATCTTCTCTTAAACAGTCGCTCTCGCTTTTTTCGGCTGTGCTTCCCATCTCCTGTGCTTGCTCCGGAGAGCTCCTTCTTCCCTTTGTGCCAGCTCATTCTGTCTGTCATGACAGCAGCACCTGCTCGGGTGGAAGCAGAATTCCGAGTAGCTTTTTGGCAGGCTCTCCGTTACTGTGATGCACCTGGTGAAGCCTGTACCGGTTTCTCTACAAACCTGGAATTGTCTAGGTTACAGGAAGGTTCAGTCTAGATGGGTGAGCAGCCGCTTTCCATCAGAGGGAGCAAACGTCTGCGTTGAAAAATCCCGCGGATGAGGTGACTCTGGGTATTCTTACTCAACCACTGTTCCACGGAATTGTGGAAAGTAGGTTTGGTTGTTAACTGTAATAAATACTTCCCTCTGCGTGCTGTCTTTCATGGTGAGGGTAGTCACTGAAAACCAGGAGAGGAGGCGGCTTGTTTGATAGACGTGAAGAACCGGGAGCTGGTGAAACAGTTTTGCGCAGAGAACAGAAGCAGCGAAACAAATGCGGGCTGGAACAAACACTGCAAAGCAAAAACCAGAACCCTGGAAAGATGAAGCTTTTAGTAAGGCTTGGAAATGGTTTCCTTTTTCTTTTGATGAAGCAGTTGATTAGTGCGCATTTCCGCGTTGCGTTGCCTTGTCTCCAGGAATTATCCCTTTGGCCTCTCTGATCGAATTAGTCTCCCTGCTCTGCATCGATACTTAGCAATTGCATTATCTTTTGGTTGCTTGACTTGGAGGGTCACGTTCGCCCCCTCCTAATGACTGACGCTCTTGTCTGTTCCTACCTGTTGGAAGTATTTTCCACGCGTCATCTAAACCCAGTCACACAGGGTTTGTAGGCTCAAAACCAGAACTGGCAACCGTTTGGAACTGCGCCTGTTTCTGTCTCTTCCCCCTCTGAGCACTGCGCTGCTCAGCCTGGTCAGGACAGTTCTTACAGCAGGGTCTGCGAGGCAGCGGGGGTTTGCAGGATCGCACCCCGAAACAGTTTTTCATTGTCTTACAATTCTTTACCAGAATTACACCTTGATACACATGAAGAGGAAACTCTAAGTGCCTGGAAGGAACCAAGAGTGACACACCCTGCTACTTGTGCTTGGTAGTGAGACACCCCGCTGTTCCACAGAACCCGGGTAAGTGACACCTTTCCTCACACAGAAATGGCAGAAAAGACTGTTTATGAAAAATTACAGACAGTTCATTGGCCTGTAAAAGGAAACTGTCTCTGGAGAATTACTCTGCTATTAAGGAACAAATGGAAGTTGTGAATGAAAGAAAAATACACACTGCACAATCACAGGCTTGCCTTCAGTTTTTAATCTGTGGCCAGACAAGCTCAAGACCCGTTTTAGGCATACGGTGGTGCTGAGGTGAGGCTTCGAAGAGCCGCCCAATCTGTAGCTAATAAACTCAGCAACAGAGAGGCAGGATCCTGCCGGAGCTCGGAGAAGTGAGCTTCAAAGGCTTCTCCCCACGCCATCGTTCAGTGCTAATTACCCCTGTCTAAAAGATCAAGAGAGTAAAATGTAACGTTGAAAGTGCAGGTGTAAGTACAGGGAAATGGGTGACAAGGAATTGAAGATACACAGGCAGAGGCTTTTCTAAAGCCTGTTAATTAATAGTTATTTTAAAAATTGCACTTTGGACATACACTGTGTAGCATTTAATTTCTTTTAATGATGAAGTTGTCTCGCTGTGCTGAGTGTCCAGTGTAATTAATTCTAAGGATGTCGGGGGATTTCCTCCTATATAACACATAATACGTTTATGTGTTACCCGATGAGAAGATTCAAATACCCAGTATTTGAATAATTGATTGCTTTGCTTTGCTTTGCTTTTCTCTCTCCTCAAATCTTGTGAAGCTTGACTGCCATTGCTCTCAGTGTACCAATTTATTGCTCTCACCTTTCTGACTTAGCAATATTGACTGTTTTTTCATTTTGTGAGCCAAAGCAACCAATAATAGCATTACTGTGGCTACCCCTGAGATTTACTTTATTGTGTGGTCAGTCTGTAAACCTATAGATTACACAATGACGCTGTAAAATGGGAATCCTACTTGCAGATCTGAGAGAAAATACGTTTCCTTCTGGTGAAGATCATGTAGCAGCAGTGGACAGCATTTTCAGGTGCTGCAGTGTTCTGTCTCTACGTTGTCTCTGTTTAATTCTGAGCAAGGTCTTGTACCTCAAGACTTAAGATGTCAGAACCGATTTGTGCTGGTGCTTGCTGTTGAGGCTCTCATTCCAATACGCCTGAGCAGTCTGTCAGTGCCTCTGTAACTGCCTTCACAATTTCAGGACAAAGTATCAATTATGGGTGGGGTAAAAAAACCAGGCCAAACAAACAGCAATGTACAAACGAGACTGATGGTTTTCCCTACCCAGATCTGGCTGGCTAAGGATGCAGGAAACTATTTTTCCAGAAAAGGAGCATGTCCACAGCCATCCCTCCAGTTGCAGCAGCACACAGCAGCCCTGAGCCATCTGATATCCCCTGGGGTAAGAGAACTGAACAGAACAAGAGGCAAAATCTTTGTGGTAGGGACAGTTACGCAAACACACAGGGTGAAAGATGCCAGACAGGTCTGGAGAGAGGAAATGGCATGACTAGCAATTTGGGAGAGATTTCTCTGTGTCCCCAGGATGCAGCTTCTCTGATCCAGTTCTCTGTGTTAATTAAATAAAATTAAAGCTGAACTAATTCTGATCATAAATAAAAATTAAGCTGAACTAATTCTGATCATATTATTTTTCCCACCACAGGGTGTCTCCACATCTCCTCTCACACCAGAGGCTGGGGTAGCCTTCCATGGCAAGCTGCACTCTCAGGGGAATGTAGGGCAAAAAGCAAATGGGCCCCAGCTTAGCTGTGGATTTTCTTCAGGATCATGAGCCTTCTTGGGTTGGAATGGTGATTAGCTGGCAGGAAATTCTTCTTAGCAAGGAAGGCCACAGTGCAGTGATGTTATTCAATCTGCTTGTGAGAGCTCTGCGCTGTCAGATCCAAGCAGGCTGTGGCCATGTGATGTGGTGCACCAAGCTCGCTTAGGCTCGTTCTGCACTATGCTCACCGTGTCTGGAGCACCAGCCCTGTCCTGGCACGCTTCTGCTCAAGCAGACACTGTCTGCCGTTGCCCTCCTGTGCTCCTGTGGGTATTTTCTGTTCTCCTTCCATCAGGATAAAGCCGGCATGAAGTCAGCACAAACCCTGTCATGTGCTCTAGGCAGTTTGTATGTTCACACTGGTTCATGTTGGGTAGGGGGTTTGGGGCTTTTTTTGAGTCTTACGATGTTCAGCTGAGCACTGTTAGTTATGTGTTCCACTCTCTGTGTAGTAGGGATGCGAAGTGATACCACAGAAAGGGCATGAAGGTCTCGATAGAAGGTCCTTCTGTCCCAGGAGACCCTGGCCACACTAGCCGTGCATGACACCTCCTCTGTACTCAAACTTGGTTTGGCTTTGAGGACTAAGACGACAACGCACCTGGTAGCAGGTGGTCCCAGTATTGGGCTCAAGTCTGTGTGTGGATGTGGTGTGGCTGTGTGCTACAGGGGTGTCCTATAAACCTACCTTTGTCGAGGTTATCTGAAAAGTAAACTGTCCTCAGGAGGAAAGGGTGACGGAGGAGTTCCAGATAAGTGCTGAGCTAAGTCTGTGGATGGATAAAGCTTAAAGCTAGTCAGGAATCTTCTGATTGTCATCAGGGCACATCAACTGGTTGAAGCACTCCAACTTTTCATAGAGAAAATCCAGTTTGAAGTGTTTTTTACTTCTGTCAGGAAGTTTCCCAGGGCCAGCGCTAATCAGTGCAGTAAGTGAGCAAGCCCTCAGTGCTGTGGTCAAATGTAGAAACCGGAGGCTCAAAGTGCTGCCTTAAGCAATATTTATTTATTCATGCAAATAATTATCTTCAGTAGAAGAGACAGCAAAAGGGAAGAAGGTATCACTGGGGACTTGAGAAACTGTAGACTCTTGTTCCTTGGCCTCTGTTTAGAGTATGTGATGGCCTTGGTTTAAGTGCAAGAGAGTATGTTCTGCTTCAGAAGTTTTGTTCTGTTGGGGGGGGGGGCGGGAGGAACAGGGCTAGTTTTCAGAACG
>NW_010417004.1:0-246 GCF_000710305.1 Buceros rhinoceros silvestris | reverse complement strand
TGGTGGGGGGGGGGGCGGTAAGCAAAGTGCTAGTGTTAAGGAAGGGGATTCAAGGGTGGGGTTGGATGCCTGGACCTAAGTTGAGTGTGAGGTGAAGGCTGCAAGAAGTCAAGGTAGGAGCGCAGGGACTTGGCAACAGCTGTATTTTATCGCTTAAGAAGCAGTGGTTGATCTAGTCACTCACCTGCCTCCCTGTTGCTCGCTGTTACGGGTAGGAATTACCATCCTGACAACTTGGGGGTTCTC
>NW_010417003.1:10243-21128 GCF_000710305.1 Buceros rhinoceros silvestris | reverse complement strand
AAAATACCCCCCTTCTCAAACCGCGACATTTATAAACACAATGCTATAACTAATTTAATCATTCTTTCACTACGAAAAGATTTTATTTATCTGCCACTCTCCAGCTGAATAACTCTTACATAAATAGTCATTCTCTTGTTCTCAGCTATTGTTGTTGATCCTGACTTTCTCTTGCGCCTGAAGTCACAAAGCATCACCGTGCACTTTGCAGAAATTTCAGATAGAGAAAACGCAGCCATTTGCCTCTTGGAGTTCACACATCTGCCTACATCCTAGAGTATGTAAGTAAACTAGTGAGACCTTGGGATAGTGAATATGGTGAGAATACAAAATGCAACCAAAATTCAGGAGAGGATAGAGAAAAAGCCCTTGAACTCTAAACAAGAAATTAGTGATGAAGAATGTGAAGTCAGAAGATGACCAGAACCATATAAGCTTTGGCATGGTTAAAAAATGAAAGGAGATGCATTGTAACCCACAGAACCAAGAAAGCAGTTTGCAGAAAGGAAGGATAAGCACTGAGTCCATTACCCGGGATTTGACAAGCAGAGGGTTTCACCAGTGCTTGTCATACAAGTTTTTATGTGATTCCTGACAAAGCAGGAGAAGAATTCATCTGCACATGTTGACAAATTTTGAAGACACAAATAAATTTGCACATAAATATGAGTCTGCACAGCTAAGTAAATTATTCCAGCTGGAGCACGTTCTCATGGTGTGCCCTAAGCTAATGCAGTACAGTGTCGTCTACAATCATATACACAGCACAACAGAGTAAGCTCACTCTGATGGTAAGTTTATAAACTTTTTTATTTCTCAAATATGAATAGATGGAAATAGATCCGACTGATGGGAAACAAATATGACACTGCTTTCTCTAGTTAGCTAATTTTAAACTACTAGGATGAATATATTTTCTCTTTCAGTGACCGTGTTATCAGAGAACCATACGAACATTGCATCTGCTTTATGCTGCTCTAATGAAATGTGCAGGACCTAATTCACCACTCGGATATTCCAATCTAATACTACTGTAACTCCACTGTTATCTCTGTAATGAAAAGAGGAGCGTAGAGGATAATACACTTGTTATATTTACTTAGGAGGAAAAAAAAATGGTGTGTTATTGAGGTCTTTCTGTAAGCTTTCCTAATTATTTTTATTTCATAGACATAAACTTTCCAGGTAAATAAAACAGATCCATAGTGAAAAATGGTCACCACATATTCATTGTTTATACCAGAGTAGCTTGAAGTGACTTAGTAATAAATGATACCATGTTAGCAACAGGTGAAGGAACTGAAATGCTTTTGCTGAGCATGCTGCTAGGATTTGGGAGCTAAAATATGGCTTCCAAGTCCATTTACTTTAATGAAATACATATAGGGAAAGCCATGCCGATAAATTTAAATTTGTGTGTTATTGAATAACAGTCATTTTTTAGTGCAATTGTAATTCAGAATTTGGAATAAAATGTAGCTATGTAAATTTGAATTGTATTCTTTCCAAAATAAGCCTTTAATAGGAAAACAACTTCATAGCTATGTAAATGTTTGGAAAACGGGAGTCCTATTTGCTGTTTATTTTCTAAAGGGCAATAGGGCTTGTGTCCTTGCTTTCTTGCTAGGGGCAAGCTTATATGAAAACACACAAATCGTAGCTTATATTCCATCCAATATAATATTTTAAAAAATAACCAACAGAGATGCCAGAAACCCAGAGTGATGTGGCTTCAGGTAGGGTGTAAACAGGGTATAAACAGCAGGAGCAAATGAACTTTTAAAAAGCCAAGATGCTGTTTTCATACAGCTCAATTTGCCCCTTTCTGAGCCAGAGCATTACTCCTCCAAAACTGTGTTGTTTTACCTTTATATATATATATGAAGCACCTGAGGGGGGTGTCTAAATTTAATCACATTCTGGTTCAGTGCTCATCATGGTGATAGTAAACCAGGTGTGGACTGGCGGGAAGGTAGGATTTGCTGATTTGTGAGATCCTATCACTCAGCATCTGCTAGCCAAATTGCCAGCTAATCATCTGTGAAAAAAAATAAAAGAAGTCTTGTTTTGACAAGGAAAGCGTTTCATCACCTGTGGAAATTGCCTTCTGAAATCTGTAACCTGGAGCCCAAATCTCTGCAGGAACTGAAAGGAGAAATTGCCATCTGTATTTCCAGTCCCTTCTGTTCAAAACTCTGGTGATTGAGTGGATACCCTCATTGAAAAATTCCCTGTGTTTGAATAGCTAGCCTTGCTTTCTGCCCTGAAGGTGGCATTTCTTAGCACTCATGAAAGAAAATGTCTGCTCCATAGGCAAAAGCACAGGAAACTCGAATCAGTTGTTTTGGTCAAATTGAGACACTCTGCTCTGTCCATCATCCAGTGAGGCCAGGCACAAGTCCATGCTGGTCCAGCAGCCAGGCTGTACTGGTGCTAATGAGCCCTGCTGAGGGAGCAAGATCATTAAGCATGTTTGTAAGGTCTCTGGGTTGGATCTAGTTCACCTGTCTCTGGCAAGGAGCACGGATGAACCTGGGAAGCATCTGTCTGTACCTGGCTGTAGGAACATGTCCAGACACCTGAAGAGTTTAACAGGCTACTGTTAGACATTTTTATGGGAAAGTGAAACAAAGACTTAGAAACAAGGGAGAAAATCCAGCCAAAAAACAAAACAAAACAAGAAAATCTGAAAAAAACCACATTTTTCCTAATGGGAGCGATTTTGTAATTTCATACCACACTAGCATCTTCCCCTGAAACATCTTCTATTATTCACTGCCAGAGCAAAGCTATTTCACTAGATAGTTTAGAAATTGCTGTGTCCCCTTCTCTGTTGGTTGTAAGCACTTCCATCTTCACAGGTACTGGTATGTGTGAAGAGTGATATAAATAGAAAGGGAATTTCACATCTTATTAAGAGAGAGCAATAGCAAATCCTTCCTCAGCAGTTAGTTGTGCTGTGTGCTTTTCCTCATCTCTGCCTTGTGTTGACACTGAGCAAGTGGTCCAGGTCACTGGTCACCATAGTGCTTATACTACATGGGATATATAAGAAGCCTCACAGGTCATCATGACCACAAAGGAAATCTGAAGAGCAGATTCAAGAGTGTTGTGGTAAAGTGCACACTCCCTGCCCTTCAAAGAAGTAGAAGGCTGATAACATGTTACACAGGGGACTTTAGGACAAGCTGTGATAGGTGTTCTGCCCCCACAGCTGGGTAGACACTGATCAGACTGCCCACGTGTTAAGAACAATATGCAAATTCCTTAACTGGTCAGGGAACCATGTGTTCCACCCCTACCTTGGTAGATTTGTACAGAAATCAGTTCAGTATGGGCATGGGTTTTCTGAAAACAGCTATTTCTTTCCAGAATTAGGGGTCAGACAAGGTAGTATTGTACGTTTGGGGGCATTTTCTCCCTGCTCTGAAAGATAAAATCTTGCCTGCTATTGAAAACATGAATAGTACAACCAGGTAAAAATGTCCTTGCTCAAAATGACAGGCTGTCTGCAGTTCTCAGAGAATGTTTTGCAACCACTGTGTGGGACTCTATGCTCTGAAGCTCAGTAGGTTATTTAAGACCAACAAGCTACTCTTGCATCTTACACCTCCAGCCCTCACTTAAAACAGGAAGGACTGCAGACAACTGCAGTGTGAACGTGCATATCCATGAATTCTCAGGTGTATTCATGAACTCAACAGCTGCAGATGGAAATCATAGGTGGAAGCACTGCTAAGAGCAGGTCATCTGAGCTGGTTTTCATGCTGCGTACACCAGATCAGCCTTTGAAGATTTGTCCGCCTATTGAAGTTGCTTTCAAAGTAAGCTAGTCCTCTTAATAGCAGATTTTTATATTCCTGTGTATTAAAAAAAAAAAAAAAGGCATTTGAAACTACTAAAGAAAGAAAATGGGCCTAATTCATTAACGTAGAGCAGCTTTGTAGCAGGTGATGTAAGTAATGAGACCGACTTCATTTAGTGGCCATGAGGAGCACATTACTGTAGGTTTAGCAAAGAATATTCCCCTAAGCATGAATTTAGTGTATACAAATAAACATATTTGATCATTTCAAATGTTTCTCATCATTAGGTTAATTACGTCATTTACATTGTAAGTAGCCTTCCCTGAGAAAGCTTCTACTGGGCACAAAATTAAACTATTTTACACAGTTGTTAAAATTTCAACAAGGAAAGTTGAGTGTTGAAAAGACAATGCTGTCTGCAATAAATCTAATTCTCTACAAACTCATTCTCCACTTCTCCTTTAAATAGGTACAGGATTAGAAAAAGTTGAGGTTATTTTATTTATTGTTATTAATTTTTATTATAAAATATTTACCTGTTCATAAAATATACATAACTTGGTTACTACATATTTAGAATGCCTAGATTTTTATAGAATGCTGTCAATTTAATTCCTGAATTTCCATTTGCTTCAGATCTAAATTCCTGTTTAGCATGGTTCGGGGGTAAACTGATGGATTTTGCCTCAGAGGCAGCTGTGTTTCCGTGGTGGGCAACCTTCAGAAAGGACAGATAGTCCTGCGGCTAATGTACTGACCTATGATGTAAGAAATATTCTGATTGATCACAGCCCCTTTATATCTCCATCTCAAATATCTCATTTTGAGTATAGGCATAAAAAAGTTTTCCAGTCTCACCAGAATTTTTTCAGGAAGTTGCTGGATGAAAGCATACATAAATATTGTAGTTTATAGGCAATCATAGAGATAAACCACCCTATTTCAAAACATGTAGCCAGCAGTTAAACTACATTGCAACAAGTATGTTTTAGCACCATCTAGCTATCTTGTTAGGTAAGTCACTATCTGTATCACACTCAAGAAACCTGATCCTGTCCTAGAAAAAAACCCAAACAAACCCACAAAACACAATTCTGTCTATTTTATGTTCCAAATTAGTTGCAGAAGGTGATAGTGAAATATCTGTAAATATTTATACATTTTCAAATGACCAACCTTAAAATGTTTTAGTCCTCAGACTAGTGTCTGTGTCTCGCCTTACAATGAAGGATGGCAGTGTTAGCAGCTTGCCTCTCGTAGTTGTAAGGATTTAGCAGATACCAGTGAAGTAAAGTAGTTTTCACCATAAAGCACTGCAGTAGCACAAGGCATGACATTGTTTCAACAAGCCAAGTCGGAGCATGCGTTCAGAGCCTGGTCTCTGATCCACGCAAGCGCTTCGAATTTGCTCACTACTCTTCTTTGGTATGACTTTATTTTTGTTGAACCTTTCCAAGAGGGTGTGTGGGGAGGAAGAAGGACATATTACCACTGTATTACAGTAAGGTGCGGAGGGACTGGTTTTCCTAGCAAGTCCCTGTCCATAAGTGTAACCTCTCTAAGTGTAAACTCTTTGGAGTTTGGAAAAGTTTGTTGATAAGCAGATGCAGCATCTAAGATCAGTGCCTGTGAGCTTAGTCTGTCTGTTAGGATGAAAGAGAACTTTCAGAAAAATCATCAGATAAGCAGCAATTATCCACACCGAATATAGTGGCACCAGGCACCTGGGTCAGACATGTGCCCTGGTCAGGAGTGTAAAAGTCACCCATCTCTCCTTTCTGGTGGCACTGGGATGGTTAGGAAAGAGGGAAGGTAAGACAAAAATACACCAAGCTGATTAGTTTTCAATGATGTGACTTAATGAAAAGCATATATAAAAAATAGTAGAGCTAAGAAGAGCCAGCAAGTGACTGAAGATGGCTGACACAAATATTACCTGCTGTGCATTTTCTTCTATGAAATTTCTATATCGATTTGGGAATTGGGAAATTAATTGTTCTGGGTCTTGATCAAACACTCACTGTGTACAGGAAGAGTTTCCAGAGACTCAGGTGGTCTGAACTTTCTTCTATCATTTATCCACTTGTTTCCTAAGCATTTATTCTAGTTTAATAATTGAATTTGCATGGTTAGTACTGGGACCTGGCTACAAAACAGCTTTGAGGAATCTCTTCAGGCATTTGAAACATAAGCGAACTTGTGAAAAATAGGTCACTCAGTTCAAACATGACATTTGAACGTTTGCTAACACTGGTTAAATATGCAATTAATTTGTTTATACTGGCGGGTTTTTTTTTAAATTTTTTTTTTTTATTGTAGGTCACTCAGTTCAAACATGACATTTGAACGTTTGCTAACACTGGTTAAATATGCAATTAATTTGTTTATACTGGCGGTTATTTCTCAAAATTTTTTTTCTTAATGGTTCTTTGAAATAGCAGCTATAAATTAGTCCTTATTTATTACGCTGTTAGCAGTACGTGGGTGCAAAACTACAGTAAATGAAATGCAATGGGGCCTTCAGTACTGAAGGCGGACTTTAATCGATGCTGGCTTCTTGGTGTATTGCTCAGCCCAGAAGCAGTTTCTACAGCTCTGAGATCTATCTGTGCAGGTGAATCACCAGACAAAACCCACCAAGAATATGTAAGTGAAAGAGTAGCCATCACCTTCCTTCATGAGTAAAAGCAGGAGACTCAGCCATAACAATAAAATTACCTTGGAACAGAGCCTAAAGGTCTTTCTTTCTGCTAGTATTTCTTTATGTTCCTGTATTTTCTTTGAAGAGCAATGATTGTTACTATTACTTTGATGGGATTCTTTTATTTGTTTGTTATTTTAGTAGCTTTTTCTCATTCCACCCAATGTCTGTGCCAATGGTAAGTGCCTGTTCATGGATAAGGTGAGCAGGGGCAATTCCTATCATGTAGTTGTTGATTTTTACTTGGAGCTGCAAGAAGTAAATTTTTTTATAGTTTTCGTATTTTATCCTGGATGGAAATAATGCTAGAATTCTCATTTTGTGCATTAATTGTACTGTATCTGAATCTTGTTATATTCCACTACATTTTCACATTTTTCTACATGTATGGTGTCTTCCAACTATCAGGGGCACTAGCAGAGAGAAGAGATGGGCCAAATCCTCCTTTGCGACTGTTTCTCTACTCTGACGCTAGCTTGGTACAGCTACAGGGGAGCCTCGGGTACTCCAGACAGTTCCTGGAACCTAGCTGGGATTTGGCTATTAGACGCCAAATCCAAACACCATGTACGGGGATAAAAGCATTTCTGTCACTCCACGCTTGTTCTGAAGGTAACAATGTGCCTTGGGCATCTTCTGAGGTGGCACATTTCTGTTTTGCCCTTAAAAACTTCAGATGAATGGAATGGTATTGCCCAAAGAAACTGTGTTATTTCATGGGAGGATAGGCAAGAGATAAGCTTTGTACAGGTTACAGAACTGATGGAAATTTCCCACTTGTCCTTGAGACAAAGTAATTTCCATTCTTCATGGAATTTAATTGCCATATGGTGCTTTCATTTATGTCAGCTCTAACATCAATGTCTTCAGTGTATCTGTTACTCCCAGCAATCTGCAAGTCTGAAAGAAAACCCAACCTCATTTCTTCTCATTTCTTGAATTGCTGATGTATTTAAATATAAAAGCTGTTGAGGGTCTTAGGAGGAAAATACAGAATAAATGGGTCACCTGAAAACTGATTCCATCAATTACATACTACAGATATGTAACAGAGAGTTCCAGTTGTAGACCTTAACTGCTCTTGCTGTATATGTGCAGTGTATTTTAATATTTTCCTCTGTGTAGATACTGCTGTTGAGCAGAGGCTCTCTACTGTCAGGATAACTGTAGGATTATAGATTCTCAAAATGCATGTAATGTCAAATTCCTCAGCCACTAAAATGTTATGCCTCAGGCATTACAAGGCTCATTCATTTCAAATTTGGCGATTCACATTGTTGCACTGCAGTTTGCAGAATTTTGCCACATCATGTTAGAATTTTCTGTTACAGCTGCAGGTTTCTAAGAGCAGAACATACATTGTAAATTATCCTGATTTACTGAGGGTTACTGTGTGGTGAAAGAGGGTGGTGTGCTTAAAGAAGAACCTGTTAAGCAGATCAGATAGCTACAGGGAGTATCTTTTCTGGGCAGTGAACCGAAGAATGGCCAATATTTCTGTAGGAAAATGCTGTTCATATAATAGAAATATTCTTCCAACACTTTGAGAAAGCCAGATGCATTCTATACCTAAGTATGAGACAGTGCTCTTCTTTTGGGAATGGGGGAATGGGCAAGCCTGTAAGTGACAGATTGACAAGCCTGTATTAACTTTGAAGTTCGTGGCTTTTATAGTTTGAAGAGATTAATCTGTTAAAGTAACACTCGTATTCATCATTCTCATGCAGATGACCTCATGCACAGGAAAGCACTAAAGTAAACATGCCTCTGGCTAACAGAGGAGAAAATATTTCCTACAAGAGATCTCAAATGACCCAAACTGCATTATTTGAGCCTGTACATATGACTGTGTTCATTCATGTGGCAGCAATAGTTTAATTCAATATTATCTATTTTATTAGATTTCATTTGTTCTGCATTTGTATAGTGCACAAAGGCCCTGACTGCATTTGGGGAGTTGTGGGGTTTTAACATTGTTCAAGAATACTGCTCGACAAGACAGCACCTTAATAACACTGGTGCTTTGCTGGTCGATTTCTTGGTGAAGATCAAAGTGTCAATGTGTTTATCTCCAATTTTGAGACAAGTTTTCCTTCCTAATGAGAACATACAAATCGTTACACAGTCATGCACTAAAATGATCAAAAGTCTATTTTGTTCCCGTACTCTGTCTTTGGTGGTGAACAGCAAGACTTTAGAAACTGTATCCAGACCATCAGGTTTAATAGCTGCTTGAGGACCTTTCTGCCACTAAAGCATTTAATAACTTTCTGAGCTTAAAAAAAAAAAAAAAAAGGATTAGAACTGCCCATCAACAGGAATTGTCATACTTCTCAGTACTATCTCCAGAAGTCGTCTCAGACAACACTTCCAACATCTGCCTTTTTGCTTTTATCTTCTCCTGTGTCCAATTTTCTCATCTGATAAACTCAGGTTTCCCTCTTGCCTTATAGACCAGTGTCTAGTTGATGCAAATAATGTATCAAGGGAGAACTGTAGCAGTAGCATGTAGTTGAAGAAGCTTTCCACAAATTACGTCCTTGCTAACTAAACATGTTTCCTCTTTCATGCTTGCCTTTACCTCCTCCGCAGTGAACTGTTACAGGAGCACAGCAGTAAAAGAGGGAAAGGCCATTGTACTGGGCTATAAACAGGTATAGATACAGGTTTAGTGTATTTAGTAAATAAGTATATTAATATATTTAGTAAATTTGTATATTTAGTATGTACTTATCAGCTACGAGTTTGATTTTGAGGGGACAATCTGTTGCTTCCATCCGAGACAGTTATTGGATATACGGGATGCATTAGCCTGCAAATATTATTAGAATAAAAAACTCCTGTAAGCATTTTAAAGGATTCCTTCATTTTGGGGGTTAGTTTCACTTTGCAGCCTTTGCCTACAGCAAACACTGGTTCTTTGATGAAACAGACAAACTCTAGGAGATGACGCGGAGTAACAAACCCTGAGCCTGGCAGGTGAGTTGTCCAAACCAGAAAAAGATCCTACTTGGTCCTCAAATCACACAACTGCTCACACTAGAATCTTCTTAAAAATCCTCATGGCATGAGTGGAAATGGAAACCTTCAGTAGTGTCAAGTGGCCTTTGAACATCTGAAAAGAGCTGAAATTGGGGGCAGGATATATATACACACTCACACTGTATGTGTATATTTTTACTTTTATTTGTGTATTCTTTCCTATGAAAAATGGCCTTACAAGCAATGTTTCCAAAGTATGTGTGTCACTTGCACATAAAATTACTTTTGGTGCAAAATACATTCTATGCAAATAGCATTTCAGCCACTTGCTACCATTAATCAAATTGAACTGCCAATGTAAAGGAGTCACACGCCATGTAAATATATGACTGCTACTCCAACACTTGCCAGTTGCCGGTGTCTGCTGACACGCAGCCCAAGCTGTGCAGGCATACAGCTATCCACGCTTTCATGGCTCCTCACAGTAAGTGACCCCACGTTCAGATGTCCCTGGCCTTCTGCTTTCTTTCAGGGCTGTGAAGTCAGCTTCACCTCCAAGCTGCTCTGTGGGTGGGAGACCTCCTGGGTCTTTCAGGAAAAGAGCAGACATCATTTTAGCGGCATTAAAGGAAACAAAAATTGTTTCCTTTGAGCAACAAATTATACCAGCATTAAGCAACAATTACTGTAATGAAAATTATTGAAGCAGCAAGGTATCAGACAAGCTGTGTATATCTGGTCTGTTCATCTGCTGCTTTGGAGAGCGCTTCATAGACAGAGACTAACACAGTTGTTTTTGTCATATTTTACTAGAAGAAAAGCAGAGGATGCTGTTCTCCCTCGTAAGGTTCAATTTTAGTCTCTTGAAGGAAAAATCTCATGAAGTGTGAACACATCCTTGTTTTTCTGTAAGTACAGGTTAAGCGTCTTCATGCTGTAATTGCAACAGATGTAAGTAAGGTTAGATTGAGAAAATCTAGGTACTGCAAGAATAAATCTTTAATTGTTCAGTAATTTAGAGTGTGTGAAGAAGTCCCACGCTGCTAAAAGATGCCATCTTGTAAATGGGATGTAAATTGGAGGTCCTGACTGTTTGTGATCATTAAAGATTATATGAAGAATAGCGGTGATTAACCTTAATGTCCTGCCAAATTCTGATGTGAATAATTATTTTTTTCTGAATGGAGAAATTCCCCTTAGAACTTTAGTCAGATTATTCATCAACCCTGTCCTAATGTTTGATAGTGTAAATTGCTAGCTTTTGCTCCTTAAATTAATGCAACTTAGTGGCTGTCAGGTCATATGAAAGCCTTGTTTCCACATTCATCTGGCTAAACAAGCATTTTGACGCTTGTTTGTGCATGTGTGGCTGAAGGAGTTCAGTACCTTACACTCT
>NW_010417003.1:704-10146 GCF_000710305.1 Buceros rhinoceros silvestris | reverse complement strand
TCTTTCCAGCCAAACTACAGTGCTAGAAAACACCAATACACTTAGTCTGCTTCTGTGCTATAGTTTCCACCACTGTTGAAGGTAGTTGGCAGTAACTGGATTTGGACCAGGAAGATTAAATAGTACTTGCATGAACCCCTGTGTAGAGTTTGGCTGCAGGAACAGGAATTTGTGTCTGACAGATGCTGATGAATTGGTGACATCTTGGTGACATTTTGCATCATATCTAAAATGGTTGTGTGATTATACTTTAGGGAAACCTTTAGGGGTAATACATGACTGAAAAATACAGAAGAAGGAAAATAATAATAAAATAATAATTAAAAAACCCCAGCATCTTCTATTATAATTGGTAATTATTAGACTGAAGATAGTTTTTTTGTTTCACTTCTTAGATTACGGAAAAAAGAATCACCAGTTTAGCCTAGACATGGCTGGGTTTGGTTTTTTTTTTTTCTATGTTTTGAAATTGTTTCTGATGAAAAAGAGAGAGACCTATGTATTTCCCATTAGGGTTTCTTTTGCTTTTCGTATCCTAATGATTTTCTCTTACCCAAGTCGGGTTAATGGCTCAAACTGAAATGTCATCCTGTCACTGTCAATGTCACTATTTGAGCCACGATCCATGATCTCTGTCTATTTTCTATTATCTTCAGACTATTTCTGAACTCTTAGATACGTGCTAGAATATAGTCCCTTGATTAAAGACTCTTCTAATTATCAGGTATTTATGAATTTTAAGGTTCAGGTGTAATCCACATTCAACTTAATCTAACTTAAACTACACGGAGTACAATAAATAGAGGCAGACAAAACCACATCTGTCTGCCATGGACTAAATTGTTGCATACACCCTGTAGAAAACTGGAACAAAAGGTGATGATGTGTTATAAATGCACAAGACTCTTTATGATTCGTATGTACAAGATTAGGTATGACTTATAGGCAAGATATCAGCCATCTGCCATTTACACAGTCTGTATGTTTGAATCCAGTCTCTATACTCTCTACATTCCTTTTAGAAACATAATTCACCTGACTTTAATAATGCCAGGAAAAGCCAAGGTGACCATTCTCCCAATAACCTGATCTAAGTATTTTTACTGCCAGAAAACAAAAATGGCGTATTGACCCTTGTTACAGTTTTGTCAGCAAGACTGAAAGACCTGTCACTGTTGTATCTTTTTTAACACTAACACTATCCAATGACTGATTTGTTTCCTACCTTAATAAGGCATAGTCCTGAAATTTCACTAAGTGGCTGTTTTTCAGTTCTGGAGTAATTTTTTTTTCTTTCCTTTGACTTCTTCATAACACCAATGTATTCATCTTCCAGGGATGATGTTGGTCCTGGATTCAGGATTCTTGTAGTGGTCCTATAAGTAGTTTTTAGAGGCAAAATTTAATTTCCTGGATTTTCCATTATGGTCTTCTTTTCATACATCTAAGGACCAAAATTATTTTCTTCATTGTTTTGTAGAGAAATTTAATAATGAAGTGATAGTTTGTGGTGAGTTCTACAGTAAGAATGTTCAGAACAGGTTTTGAAGCTGAAGTCCCCTGCTTCATCCTGTTTAGTGAAACATATGGGAACATTCTCCTTCAGTTGCCCTAGAACCATGTTTGTTTTCTTCACCATGTAACCCTAAGAGGGCAGAGAAAAGTGCTACAGACAGTAATGAGAAAATGACAAAGAGAATCTTCACTCCCAACATTGGAGCAGGTGGCATTTTAAGAGGTAATCCTTGTAGACTTATCTAGAGAAGAGTCCAGTATCAATAAATCAAATCAAAGGGGAATCCGGTAGAAGGCAACCATGGGTGCACTCACAGTGCTGGCTGCACTGTGGCAATGGAATCATTTGGTGAACAACTGTAAATCCCTAGAAAAATCATTCCTGTCTCTAGAAAAACACAATTGTGTTGTGAAGGACCAACTGACTAAGATTGTCTGACACGATCATCTCACAAATACACTGTGTTACCACAGTTCCTCATAAAACCGTGCCAGTAGTAGCATGTGTGTATCTCCATTCCATGGATTATCCAGCAGTTTTTTGTTCCACCTCTGGCAACAGCTTGTGAGCTGAAACTTGGGAAACCAATAGGTACCAAAGATACCTGGGTTTTGGTTTTTGGTTTTTTGGGGGGGTTGATGTTTTGGTTTTGTTTGTTTGTTTGTTTGTTTTTTGAGGAAAATATTAGTATTTTTACTTGCAACAAGTTATTTTAAGATTCTTACTCAAAGATGGAAAGGAAATATTTTTGATGGACTGGTATGGTAGCTCCTTCTGTGAGAGAGCGTTGTTGAAGACAGGAGTTTAGTCACTGACTGAAGTGAAAATTGTGGGCTAAACAGAATTTATGCAGCAGACAACAGCCCCATTTTAGGCTGATAATAATTTCTTTCGGTTTAATGTGTAAATCAGACTCCCCAACTCTTGGTTTACATATATGGGATACTGAGCAGGGTGGATTGGTGTGCTTGAGCTTTAGGCAGGGAAGATGGAAGGCAGCCTTTGGCAGGTTATATTTTCAAGTTTTTTTAGTCAGCAGCTTTGTAAAATCCTCTGTGGATGCTGAAAATTTGCATGGACACACATAAAAGAGCATTCAAAGAAATTCCTTACCTCATGTAATATCCCTTCCTGCAAAACATGACTTTCAGTCTACAGAATGTTCACTTTGATAACTTAGTGACCTTCATGCTGCAGTTCAAGAAATGGACCTTGAATCTCTCTGGATGGAGCACACAAGGAAAAAAAAAGCTTTGTCTCTTTGGATGAAAGAATTATTTCCTACTAAGCTTGGGACCTGTAGTGCACTATCTTTTGTATTAAAACTTTAATAACTGGCTGTTCACTTAAAGCTTTTTAAAACTGTGTGATGGTCTAGCATGACCTTGTTTATCCAGTCCCATAATTTTTCATTCCACATTTATACTGTTCCTCCCTCTGTCTCAGAGTTCTTTCGCCTCTCCTTTGGAGGCAGGTGTGCTACCCTGAAGCAGAGCCGCACCAGGTACGTAACTGCGGGGCTGACTGCACTGATTGTTACCAGATTGGATCAAAAAGAAAAGGCATAGTTCTTCAGTTATCCTTAATTAAAATAAGCAGTATGTGTGCTCTGGTTCAGATGAGACAACCTGATGAAAAAAGGCAGCAGGCAATCATTATGATGCAGGTAAACAAGGCATTGCTAGAGCTACAAAGAAAATAGCGGAAACTCTTGGGGATAATACATTAACATTAGGGAATGGGAAAGAGGAAAGCACAAAACAAATTCTCCAATTTATCTTCAAAAGCCAATTAGTAATGTGGAATTTTCTTTTTTTCCTACCTTTCACAAAGACACAAACATTTAAATATGTGTCAAGAATTTAAAACCTTAGTAAAAAGTGGGAATGATGACCCAGGTAAATAGCAATGCATACATAAAGCAGGAAAGATCAACATAGTGACAATAAAAAAAAGCTGTTTTAGCAATGTGAAGCCATTTTGCATTTCCTGGTGAGCGGATGAGCAACCACTCAAAGTAGGTCGGATAGAGGTAGTAATTAGGGATTCAAAGTCTTGCTGACAGCCAGTTACAAGTGGCAGTCCTCAGGGGCTGATACTGCTCTGTCACTTAACGTCAGTGACCTAGGCCATGGGACAGAAGCCAGTCTCAGCAAAATTAATGGACAATATCAAATTGGGGAGAATAGTTAATACACTGGAAGGCAGGGCTGCTGTTCAGAGGGTTCTTGACAAGCTTTAGGAATGGGCCAACAGAAACCTCACGAAGCGTCACAAAAGTGCAAGTTCTGTATCTGGAATGGAGTTAATCCCATACAACAGTACAGGCTGGGGGATGACTGGCTGGAAAGCTGCCTTACTAGAATTTTTTGGGAATTCTGGTGGACAACAAATGGAATACAAGTCACACTGAGCCCTTGGTGGTGAAGGCTAACTCCACAGTGGTCTGTACTAGCAAAAGTATAGCCAGCTGTTTGCAGGAAATGATTATTTTTCCCGGTTTGATACCTGTGAGGCTGCATCTGGAGTATTGTCCAGTTGGGGCTTCCCAGTGTAAGAAACAGATTGACAAACTGGTTCAAGTCCAGTTGGCTGGAGGGCTGGAGTACATGTTGTACAAGGAGTGGCTGAGGGAGCCAGGTTTGTTCTGTCTGAAAAACAGATGGTAAAATGGAAGTTTTATCACTGTCTTCAACTACCTAATGGAATGTCAGAGAGAAAACAGAGCCAGGCTTGGAGGGAGAGAGAGTGAAAGGGTAAGAAACAATAGGCACAAATCACAGCAAGAGAAAAAAGATGGAAGAAGCACCACAGAGGTTGTGCAGCTCCAGCTGTGGAAATAATTCAGAACTGAAGTGGAAAAGGCCCAGAGTAACTCCATCTAAAGCTGAAATTGTCTCTTCTTTGAGCAAATTTTGTAATAGTTGACATCATAGTTTCCTACCAATCTAAATTAATCTGTTATTCTGCCTAATTCAGTCACTCCTTCTTTAAATGTCATTCTTGAACTTGTGAATTAAAGGCTTTGTTGGTACTTTTGCCGTCAGTATTAAATTCAGGTGTGGAAATACTGCTATAAGGTGAGAAATAAGCACTTAGGAGCTGTGAGTGATAAATCAGCCAGTTCTGTTCTGACATTTTAGAAACCTTGGTATTTGTATTTGAGCAAATGAATATGGAAAGACGTGATTCTCTAGATAGTGATAACTGAAGAACAAAGGTATGAAGTATGTCATGAGTGGGAGAAATATTCTCTAAACTTCTTGTCTCTGACACTTCCTGTTTAATTCTGTTTTCTGAAAACCTCAGAAGATAGGGAAGCTGTAAATCAGCAGACTCTGGACATTTATATCTACTATGAGGTGATTACAGTGATCTTGGACTAGTTGTCAGTAGCTAATGTTTTAGTATGATCCAAAAGATGAACAAAATTGTAGGAATTATCATAATCAAAGCATCCAAGGACAGCAAATTGTGGGAGATGTAGGTGGAGAGCAGCAGCTAGAGAGAAAGACAGAAGGGAAGCAAAAAGGAAGAACTTATCATTAGGCAAGCATGAAGAAGGAGACTATTTGATCTAGTAGAGTGTTACATAAAAAATGGTTTTCATTGCTTTGTGCTGCAGCATGCACTCAGAGTTTAGGTGGGAAACAAATTGCAGGAGTTGCACTTTTATTCTGGGTGGTGTAACTTTAGTCAGAGGGTTTGGAATGGAGGTCACAGAAGCAAAATTGTTACAAAACAATTTGTTTTGTTTTGTTTTCGGGTTTTTTTTGTTAAATACTCCAAACCACCACCAAAAAATCCTCCCCCAAACCACCAGCACTTTTCCCGTGATTGAGATGTGCAATTGGTCTCAGTGCATACAACATGTCTGTACTTATCTTTGTTAGGATTGTGTAACAAAACACAGATGGCTTGAAATATTCAAGATCTGGCCTTCTGAACTGGCCTGAGGTGGAACAGGACTCATTCTCTTCAGTGATTTCACCTCTCAGCTCAGTCTCTTCTAAGTAACTGCCATTTCTGAAGTTAACGGCATGTTTTTGCAGGCAGTGTCTGCTTCTAGAAGTGATAACACTTGATGTTCACAGTCACTGCCAGGAGTTGGGATGCAGAAAGGCTCTTGTTCATACTTGCTCCTGTGCAGACCAAGGTCACTGCTAAATCTGTGTCCCACATTGTGGGTGCAGTAAGTTAGAGGTCTCATTTGAGAGGAAGAGCAGACAGGATGGGTGATCCTACACTAACCAACAAGGTGTTCCGTCCCATAGACATCATGTCCAGTGTAAAGCTGAGGGATCACAAGGATCTTTCCTCTCTTGCTTTCTTCTTCAATGGCCAGCATCCAAGTAGGACTCTGTCCATTCTGCCTTTGATCCCAATCTGTGCATTCCTGAATCCAGTTCCAGAATTCATCTCCTGAATCCATTTGCTGTCTGCCTCTGAGACCAGTCTGGGAGTTCCCCAGAATCTGTTCTCAGAATCAGTGGTGATGGTAACATAATTGCCCTCAGAGGGGTTGATTTCAGTATTTTATTTTATTTCATTGTTATTTTATTCTCATTAAAGCAGTTTTAGTTTTCTTTTCCAATCCATAAGTCTCTCTCCAATATTCCCTTCCTCTCCCGCTTTGGTAAGGGAGGAGGGTAACAGAGAGCATTTGTCATTTGTCTAGTGGCCATGTCAGTCCTAACTTTTGACATCTTCTCTGCAGTGATCTTTTGGGGGTCTTCTCCTTAACTAGACTGGTGTGTGTTCTCTTTCCTAAGTAAAAAGTAATGTAAAGTAAACCCCCATGCTGCTGTAGAGAAGGATTTGCTCTGTGCTGCACATTCTTGTCTGCGGCCTCATATGTGTCAATATCAGCTTGATCATGATTGGGTCATTCAAATGACCATCACCATACTGTCGTGCCTTCTGTTTCTTCCACGTGCTTGTCTCTAAATGTACAATTGATATATATATAGCAGATCTAAGCTCCTGTTATTTGCCTTCAAACTTGTAGATTATACATATTCTCCCTACATATCCATCACAATGATCTATTTGCTTCTTTTTTTCTCTACCAATTACACAAGGCTTTTCTCGTTCTTCAAGGTCCGTATAAGTGAGTGTTCTTAGCCTTCCTAAAGCATATATCTTCATCAATGACATAGACAGCAGGATCAAGTGTACACCAAGCTGAGTTCTGCAGTTGGCTCACCCGAGGGAAGGGATGCCATGCAGAGGGACTTGGACAAGCTGAAGAGTTGGGACTGTGTGAACCTCATGAGGTTCAACAAGGCCACGTGCAACGTCCTGGGTCGGGTCAATCCTTGATACCAGTACAGGCTGGGGGATGATGTGATTGAGAGTGGCCCTGTGGAGAAGGACTTGGGGGTACTGGCAGGTGAAAACCTAGAATGAGCTGACAATGTGCACTTGCAGCCCAGAAAACCAACTACATCCTGGTCAAAAGCAGCATGGCCAGCAGGTTGAATCAGGTGATTCTGCCACTTTACTGCACTCTGGTGAGACCCCACCTGCAGTGCTGTGTCCGTCTCTGGAGTCTTCAGCACAAGAAGGACATGAATGTGTTGGAGACAGTCCAGAGAAGGTTAAAAAATGATAGGCTGTGAGAACTGAGGCCTGAGAGAGTTGGAGTTGCTCAGCCTGGAGAAGGGGGCATATAAGAAAGATGGAGACAGTCTTTTTAGCAAGACCTGTAGTGGCAGGATGAGAGATGATGGTTTTAAACTAAAAGAGGGGAAATTGAGACTAAATCTGAGCAAGAACATTTTTTTTTTTTTTTTACAATGAGGGTAGTGAAACATTGGTCAGAGAGGTGGTAGATGCCACATCCTTGGAAACATTCCAGGTCTGGAATGTTGGAAAGGTTGGAAAGGGCTCTGGACAACCTGATCTACTTGATGTCCTTGCTCACTGCAGGGGGGTTGAACTGGATGAACTTTGAAGGTCCCTTCCAAACTAAATAATTCTGTGATTCTATGATTCTATATTCACTTATCAACATGGACTTCAGAAATCAATTTCCATCAGCATATATGGATGGTTAGTCACTATAACATCTGCTATAATCCTTAATCATTCTTGATTCCAATAAAAAGCCAGACCACATGGAGATTTTTCCCGAAGAGCTTTATTTCATACAGTTACGAGAGAGATCTTTTAAAACGATTACTGACTTTGTTTCGCCTTATCCCCTTCAGTGGCTCAGCAACACACAACAGCAGGTTTTCTCCACACCAGCTGTTTGGGGACTTACAAAAGTGGGTAAGCCAGACTGCTTGCATATGTTTCAGAGCTGATTCCTTCCTATTTAACCTCCCAGCTAGAAAATTAGTAAACACAGCTTCATCCTTTAAGTTGCCAAACACTTTGCATTTTGGATCAACAATTGCAAAGTCTTTGAGGATTGTTAACATTTGCTTCCTTGGTGTCTCTGTTATATAGACAATGATTTTTCCATGCATTCTCAAAACCATGTGTTTTCCAATGACAAAAATAAAGTTAGAGGAAAAATATTTTAGGAATTTTTGAACAGATTGTATTCATATTGGGCAAACACCAAAGTTCTTCCTGGGAAGTTTGGCTGCAGCTGAAAGCTAGTGTCTGCATTTTTCTTTCAAGAATATTTTTAAAAGTTCCTGCCTTTCAAGTTAGTTGGCATACTGATGGTTGTTGCGGATGATTCATACTGTATTAATCCTGACTTACTTTCAATCAAGCAAAGGTGTTATTGCAGTCAAACTATAGGTGGATATATGATTATTTACCTCACCTGTTCTGGAAATTTTGTAATTTTTCTCATTTTCCAGTGTGAAATATTTAAGACCTTCTCCATTACTTTTTTTTTCTGGAAAAACGAAACTAAAGAATGCCTTCCTAGTATCCTTTTGTCCACAACACTTGCTCAGAATATCAGAAATCCAGTTTGTTAAATTTATATCAAAGACTATAACAGTTTTGTAAATCTTTTTTTTATTAGTGCAGAATTATTAAATTATTTGGAAACTGAGATATTATTCTCTGGCTTTGATTTTTGATAGAAATTCTAGTGTACACAGAGAAAATCTTTGCTGAAAAAAAAGATTATTACAAAAAGATTAAAAATACGATTCTAAAATGTTTTGATGATCTGAGTTTTCTAAAGGAAGAGTTGATATTAAAGAATTTCCAACCAACTTCTACAAGGAACTCAACAAAGAAATACCAAATGGTTAAGCTGTGCCCCACAGCACCTGTGGTTTCTGAATCAAATGGCAGCTCAGTCCTGTGGATAAGTTAAATCAAAGCATATATATACAAGTACTGCTGCCATTATCTCAATAATTATTCAATTAGACTAACAAAGAAGGTTTTTTTAAGAATTATTTTTCTGGGAGCACAGGATCAGTTTGCTGAGAGAATGTGGGACAAGATCCTACAATTAAAAAAATAATCATGAAATAATATAAAGAATATAAAGAATAAACTAGCACTGAATCATTGCTGTGTGGCAACAGCCTCAAAATTTCTGAGGTATCGGAGTACAGAAGCGTATGTCATGATGGGGTCTGTCTCAGTGACGTGAAGACTGGAATGCCGTTTGTAGCATTAACCAATCACCATCACTGATCTGCAATGTGTTGCAGTGGTTGTGAACGTTCGGTGTGTTTCCCAGCTTTCAGAAACGCAGTGGGAGAACATCTATTCCACCAAAAGCAGCACAAAAACCTTTTTCAAACCCTGTCAAATACACTTTATGTGGGGGAAATTTGGAAGGCCACCTCAAAGCCGATACAATGTGTAAGACCCATTAAAGACTCTTAAAGACTTGAAGTGAAATTTAAAAAGCTCTCAGGCCTTGTGAGTGAATTTTGCAATTAAAGAGCCAATTATGGACTCAGTATTGCTCCCACTGAAGTCATTGGCAATGCTGGC
>NW_010417003.1:0-622 GCF_000710305.1 Buceros rhinoceros silvestris | reverse complement strand
ATGCCTGTTACTTAACATTTCTTTTAAACTTAGTAATTCAAACAATTAACTGCCTAGTTGCCTTGGGAGAATAAATATAATTAAAATGGGGCAGCTTCTCATTATTGTTGTCTGCACAAATTAATAATCTCAAAGAATTTATCTAACAAGGGAAAATGGTTGATTTAGAAAATAGTTAAAGGAGACCAATTTAAATTGTTATTATTAGGAACAAGGAGGAAAAAACCCCCAGAACTTATGACTATGATGTATTAATTCTCTAACAAATTCAGGGGGGTAGGTATGAAATTATATGAATATTTTAGGTATTAATGGAAATTAGGGATAGCTTAGATAATAAGACATTGGAAATTAATGCTAGGTTTTCTATGATCTGGGAAAATATATAGGAAGCAGCTGACAAAGCAAAAAAAATGCTTTTTGGATTATGTATGTGGATTGGAAATAGTTTGCTTGAGAAAAATAACCATACCTCACTGGCTGATCTCTATCAACCTGTAATGTAGCATATTTTCAATAGTTTTTTTAGTAACCAATTTTTCAAGTGTCTTAAATTACATGGAACAGCAAATAGAATATGTTAATTTAAAAATAATAATTTAATAATAATTCAATTAATAAT
>NW_010417002.1:0-2940 GCF_000710305.1 Buceros rhinoceros silvestris | reverse complement strand
GGGGGGAATTTATTTTTAAAAATCTGGTGTCATAAGACGTTAATCACTCCAAGGACTGAGATATTTAAAAGGCTTTACTTCAAAACTAACTAATAATCAAAAAAAGACACACTGAACATTGATTCTCGTAAGCGAGTCGTAAAACTCTCAAAATAGCCTCCTTCGGTGGGGTCGCCGAGCCACCTTCCCGCTTGCGCAGAGCGCAGCAGGGCGAGGGACTCTCGGCGCGGAGACAAACCGCCCCCGGCCGGGGCTTGGCAGCGAGAGCAGCAAGCACACGGCTCCTGCTGTGAACACCCGGGTGCGGAGAGGGATATGTGCATCCCTCGTCCGGATTAAAAAAAAAAAAATAGAAGAAGAAACAGACCAAAACAGCTTGGAAGTGCAAGCCAGAGTGAAAATATGTAAAAGCTGTGGGTCTGGCTTTTTTTTTTTTCCCCCGGTTTTTATTGTTATTATTTATTTTAAGAAAGATGTTTCTTGACAAGAGGATAGCATGTCAACATGGATGCATCTTTTAACAAGCTGCGTGAAAAGAAGACAAGGCGTCGATATACATAACTTAGCCCTTGATTATGGTCATTATGTAAACCGAATTACTAACAAAAGTTTGTTTGGTAACTAATTATAGCTCAGTAAATCTCTGCCTCTCTTCAGCATAATGTATACAAACTTTTGTACACGCGGATCAGAATAAAACAAAGTGTTGACAGCATCCAGCAGTGGAAATTCACTTACACAAGACTTTTTCACTGAAGTGTTGACAATAAACATTTAATGAAGGCAGAGACTTGGATGTCTCCAGACGGTGTCAGAATACTTTAAACAGACCATTAGCATGGCTTCTTCTACTTCAAACAGAGCACACTATACCATAACATTATAAAAATACAAAGTATGAAACAAATAATCTGTTTATACAGATATTTTAAGCTGTTTTCACCAGCTCTGACATCCCCTGTATTTAGTAACAGAAACTTACTCATTTCAGATTACTCGCGCTTAAAAAATGTTAAATACAGTTAATGCAATATTAATCGCCCTTTGGTGATATAAAATGCAATATTTTCAGGCAGCTATCGAGCTTTTCTAGAGGAAGAGCTGATGAAAACAGTCACAGCTGAATAGTGGAGAGAAAAAAAGCTCTGTATTTATTGCTTTTGTTTGGCTTTTGGCTACAGAGACAGGAACATTCTAATGGGGTAAGGACATTTATTTTATCTGCAATCTATTGCTGCTAGAGCAGGAGTGGCAGATGGGGTTTGGTGTTATATTCACAGAGTAATTTAGAGCAAATCCTAATAACTAATAATGATTTATGTTAATTTCAATCACTTATGTGACTTTATTAAAGCGCTGCTGTAAGAGGAATCGAGGGCGGGGGGGCGGTGGGTTGAAAGAAGAGAGACTGGAGAGAGGCAAGCTGTGTCTGTCTGAGACCGAACTGCATGCTTGGAAGGTTGCTGTGGTGGGCTCCAGCGAAATTCCTGACCTGAGGAAGCAGTGACTAGCACCAGCTACCGCGCACAGCTTGCTTTTGAGATTCTCTAGCGTCGGCGCTAATTTCTTAAAAGAAAAGCGCCATGTAGAACCCCCGTCCGCATACGAGAGGCAAACAAAAGTAGAAAGGGAGCAGCAGAAGAGAGAACGTGCGAGAGAGACTCGTGTTATGCAAAATGTATTGATTGTGTGCGAGGAATCTGCCATGCTGCTGTGGCTCCCGAAAGAGCAGAGAAGGCTACTGGCAGAATAGCTAGGAACCCCCCAAATGTACAGTATGCAAAACTTTTTGTTCTGGGCTACTTCAGCGTGGTGGAGATCTACAGTCTCTACTCACGTTGTTTTGGCTTTATTTCTCACTGCAAATCCTTAGGATTCTTTTCCCCACGGGATTTTATATTCTTACTACAGAAAATTAAAATAACAAAAAAGCAGCTATTGCAACGATTTTTTTCGTTTTGCCCCCTATAATCTGCGGTTTCATTTACAACTGACAATACCAGGGCGCACACACGTAAACACAGGTGAGATGAGAGATGTTTGCCAAAGCCAGAAAATCTCAAACCGAGTAGTGCTGCTCTGCATAGGATCGGTTTGATGTGAGAGAGAGGAGTACTTACAGGATTTTGAAAGGAAGGGTGCTCTTCGCTTCTGGCAATTTACTTTTCCAGCTACCTTTATGCGTTTTTCTGCCTTAAGGCATACAGTCTGAAAGTAAAACAACATCAAAGCTCCTTATTAACACTATTTTCCTGAAATCAGAAGATGAAGCTACCTGAAACGTTTAATCTAGTGTTAGCATTTATCTCCCAACAAAACAGCCAGAACAAAGTTCAAAAGAGCCAGGGCAGTTATCTACAGGACACTAACAGGCAAAGTGCAGGGAGTGATTTATGTTTCTGTCAGAACCCTTGAAATGGATTAAATAAACGTCAGGACTTGCTGCATTCTCAGCCACTGCATTGTGTACCATGATTCCCGCTTCCAACCGACACGACTGGGAGAAACCTCTCTCCCCCGCTGCCAGGGGCTACGGATGAGAGTTTCCTAACTTTTCGGTTATTTGCAGAAATCTGTCTTTTCTGCTCTGCAAGCTGGCGCTACATTTTAAACGCGACTTCTTGCCAAACAAGGCAGTTTTTCTGTTCTCTGTAGCAAAGGTTTTATATATAGCAACACTTTTTTCTCTTAGATGGAAAAAAAAAGAGCGAGAGGATTCCCTATTTTAGGGACTAGGAGCGATCCTGAAGTCTCTTGAAAGCAGCGCAGGAC
This sequence comes from Buceros rhinoceros silvestris, assembly GCF_000710305.1. Lineage (NCBI taxonomy): Eukaryota > Metazoa > Chordata > Aves > Bucerotiformes > Bucerotidae > Buceros > Buceros rhinoceros. Next base: position 168 of record NW_010417002.1, on the reverse strand, counting down.
TTTCAAACGTGTGCGTGTGCGCGCGGCTGCTTTTTGAACTCTTATCACGGCGGAGACGCCGCGGCGCGGGCTGGCGTGCTTGCGCGCAGGCGGAGCGGGAGGATGCGCGGCGGCGCTTCAGCACCGCGGAGAGCTCCGGTGGGGCCACGGGGGACGGGGTGAAGTCTG
>NW_010417001.1:170594-212826 GCF_000710305.1 Buceros rhinoceros silvestris | reverse complement strand
ACAAGTGACAGGATGAGAGGAAATGGCTTTAGGTTGTACTAGGGGAGATCTAGGTTAGGTATCAGGAAGAACTTCTTTACAGAGAGGGTTGTGGAGCACTGGAACAGGCTGCCCAGGGAGGTGGTGGAGTCCCCATCTCTGGAGGGGTTTGACAGACGTGTTGATGTGGTGCTGAGGGACATGGTTTAGGGACCCTGACAGTGTAGGGTGAATGGTTGGACTTGATCTTAAAGGTCTCTTCCAACCAGATGATTCTGTGATTCTGTGACAACTAGAATACAACTAGAATAAACATACAACTATACGAAGTGCTGCGGTTAAATCTCTAAGCGAAGCATGGTCTTGTAGCCATGCTTGTAAAGAAAGTGAGAGTCTAGTAACTAAAGGCCAGGATAAGAGCTCTAGACAGCGATATTCTAACAAGAAAGTTTGTTAGGTATATTTTATAACCTTCCTCAAAGGAGGACTCATGCTGTTGAGCTGTTTATACATAATTGGATAACATCTGGAAGGCAAAAGACAGCCTGCATATAGCAATGATCAATTAAGTATTATTTTGAATATTACAGCTGGGAAGGAAAGGAAAATATTCTGACCTTGAAGATCAATGCATGGTTTTTACAGGATTGTGCTAATAGCTGTAGTGTGTCAATTGCCTTACGTAACTTTTCTATCTTGAATATACTCAAACACCTGACTGTAAGCACCTCTGATGGTGCTTACACAGTGAATCTGTTGGAATGGTTCATCAGTGAACTTGCGCCGTGTTCTGTCGGCCCACCATCTCGTTGACCTTTCCATACTCTTAGTTACTATTTTGTTATCAATCTTTGTCAGACTATAATTGATTTCCAGTAGCTCCAAGAACTTTGGGTCCAGAAGAACTCCTAGGGAGGAATGTGGTTCTCCTGAGATTGAGAACCTCAGGGTAAGACCTTGCCAGCACTCATTTGTCTGTAGAACTCAATGAAAGTGGATGTTCCTCTCTTGCTGCAGGTCTCCAGCCTGTCTGAGTGTTTATCAGGATCACAAGGAATGATATTAACACATCCTTCTCCTGGGGTGGATGGGGAAGAAGCAGCTTGTCTCCTCATTTGGGGTCAGGCAGCACAATGTCACCTCGTCTCACTCATATCTCACCTGGAAGTACCTTGGCCTGGAGCAAGCCCTGACACTTCTGAGGAGGATCAATTCTCTCCTTGCCCCCAGGGTCTGTCCTTGCACAGCAGTCAGGAGAAGGTCACATCCTTCCCTCTGCCTGCTCCCACTGAGGATTTTTAGGGAGAACGATATTTGCACGTGCTCTTAACATGACAATAAGCTAAGTAATGTCCACCGTAACGGGATGAATCTTTTTAAAAAGAAAAAACCCCGACATATAATGAATGCTGAGGGCCAAATATTTCCTCAAACTTTTTTTAATTAAAATTCCTCTGAGGATGTTCATAATCATGCTTGACCATTCTGAATAAAGAGGTAGAAGAAAGAAAACTGGTGTTGATTTAAAGGTAGACAGTGTATTCAAGAACATTAATGCCATGAGATGGAAAATGGGCGTTTGAATTATGTCTCTAGAGCATCCACATAAAACCATCTACTTCTGAGGAATTGCTTGTGCCTTTCTTCACACTTTTTTTTTGTTCACCATATAAGCAAAATAAGCCTCCTCCAAAATTCTGAAAGCAATGATTTTTCTCAAGGAACACTGCAGTTTGGATTTATAAGACATTTCCTTCACTTACTCGACCCTGCAGAAGGGCTCCAAATCACAAATTGATGACATCATAATAATTTTTCCTTTATAATAAATGATGAAGCCATTAACACAGGCCTGTATGACTTAACTGCAGACTAAAGAGAATGAACAGCTGGCTTCTCAAAGAAAAAAGCTCTTATTCAAACACATATATCTTCAATAATAGCAGGGGAAATACAGAAAATTACTGTCAAAGTCAATTACATTTTGTATGAATGCCGTCTCCTTTCAAGTTTGCCCCAGCATGAGAATCCTTATTTATTTAGTGGTGTTGCCCTTTTCTCTTTAGAGACCTTTAGTGAAGTCGTCTTTTATATTTCATGTATCATTAAATTGACTTAAATGACCAGGGATATGGCAGGCCTGACATTTATTTTTAATTATTAGCATAAATAGAGAGACATATTCTACACCTTCTGCAATTAAAAATATATATTTTCTTCATTTATAAAACAAATTATGTTCTTTGGGTAGGCAGCCACAGAGATGAGAGGCGGTTCTTTTTGGTAATCTCTGCATATTCTCTAAGTTTATTAGATCTGACCGCAAAGGACCAATGATGTGGTGTTGATGCTGCTCAATTCATGGATTCTGGGGAGGGTATCTGCATAATATTGAAAACAAAATTGTGGATGAAAAATACTCGGGAGTGTTTTATCACAGCCTCATATCTACGCTGCTGGGCAGTGCAGCCTCAGATGTTGTATCTCTTCTGGAAAAAGCAGTTTTGATCACCAAAAATTAAGCTAGAACAAACAGAAAAGAAGCCCCTTCAGCCCTTTAGACATTATCTTAAAGTATTTCCATCCAGGTTTTGGCTCCTTGGAAGATGGAAAATTTCAGAAGAATTCAAAAAGCTGAGCTACATTTTGCTGAACATTGTTTTCCATTTTTCCTCCCATTTGTATGTGTAAGACAGCATTACTTACAAAATATATACCTAACTGCATTTTAAAATGCAATAATTGCAATTCATCTAATCTGAAACTCCGTTTGTCAAAGTATCTGCTCGAGTAGTTTATACTCCTCTCTCATGCAGGCTGTCTTTTTTATTTTTTCTTACTGGAAAGTGTATCTTGAAATAATAATGGTATTTTAACAGTCTTGGCAGGAATGGCTACAGCACAACGCCGGCATCAACTGTTTACAGCAAAATCGTTCCTCTTTAAACTGTACTGCAGTAGGTTACAGTCTCATCTAACAAGGTTGTGAGAAGTGTTTTGTCCTTTTCTGTGTTTGGTGAAGACAGAAGCTATCTAGTGCGCTATAAAGCAGACTATTTCCTAGCTCTTCCTCCTGTCCAGCAGTTAGCTGTCCTGGATGAGTTGTGGTATACTGTAGTGCAAGTGAAAATGATGGATTTCTTTTGGATGTTTTGTATCTAGAGTTTCTTGTGATCCTCTTGGGTGTAAGGCAGCTAAATCCTAAATCCACGGAGGTCCCTGTGGCTGTTAGTCTCTGCCGAGGCTTCTCCAGCTTGCAGCATGTCACAGCTCTTCAGACTTGCGCGGTTTTCATGGTACTGGCTGTCTAACTTGATGTGTTTGCCTCTCATGTCATGCTTAGATTGTCTCTAGCATTTGGTAGAATGCAAGGTACTAGCTGAATACCTGTTGAACAGATAAGATATGGTAATTTTAGTGTAAATTCATGGATTTGTTCTTTATAAGTAATTAGTTAAAAGCTTTTTGATTAATGGTAGCTAACAGCTTGTATGTATGAATATTATAGTGCTGAGTGGCTGAATTCCAGGTGAAGTGATTGATAGTGTTCTGGGGGTGCACATATGTTCCTGGTGCATATAAATTATTGTTGGTTGTGCAGTGTCAGTAATAGGATTATTTTCAGTGAGATCTCTTCCATTTTAATGTCCTCACTTTTCAGTCTGATTCTAGACATCCAAGACTGCCTTATCTTGCATCACCCCCTTTATTATTCCCTTGTTCTCTTTCATGAAACTTGTACCTCAGAAACAATGACAACAAGAAGAGTGAAAAGAAAATATTTTGATTATCTTGATAAAAATAGCAGTTTAAACAAAAAGTAACAAAAAACAAAACCCACCCCACCCCTCAACCTAACATGACATTTTAGGCAAGTAAAAGATCTACTCTGACTTTGTTATGACAAGGCAATTTGGACTTTAGGATAATGTTTTCACAAATGCTCAACAGCCACATGAGTGAAACTATTTAGATGTCTGTCTTTGGTTTGCTTCAACTGGAGACGGGAGTAGAGGCTACATGGTGAAAGAAACTGCTCTTGAAACTGTTCACACAGTTTGGTCCTCAGGATGTAGACCTCTAGATCACTTGACATTCAGGGAAACCTACAAAAATGTTTCTTGAAATTTTATTTGAAGGCAACAAAAGTAACTGCATGGGCTTATTTTGCCAAGTGTGGTGCAGCTGTTCTGGCTGTTTTACCAGCACAGATAAGCCCCCCTGGCATCTCTGGCTCATTCCAAGAGATCTGTGTAAACCCCAAGATTCTAGGACATGGCCAGAGCCAAAGATTTTGACTGTGACTTTGCTATGTGGTGTTAGATATCACCTTGATACAGGTGGGGATTTTGACATTTAATGTAAAATGGAACAAGCTATGGGGAGAGCAATTTAATTCCAAGTCAGTACAGGATGGAGGAAATGCAAAGGTGGCCTCAGTTCAGTGTTAGTCCCAACCTCTGACTTAGGCTATAGCTCTTTGGCTGCAACCCGCATATAAAGAGCTATATAACATATTGTCCTGAAAAACCAAATGTGCTAGGCTGACAGCAGCTGACGTGGAGCGCTCAATCGTTGCAATGATGGAGCCAAAAAGGTGCCAACCAGGCATCGTCTTCCACCATTCCCTATGTCCATGATCCTCACCCAGGATTTGCCAGAGTAATTTTTCATGATAAAGGTGTCCTTATGTCCTTTCAAGATTTGGCCTCTGTGCTCAGACTGTCTGGAATTTTGGAGGGAGCATGCCTGTCTCCCACAGCCCAGACTGCGACCATCCACTCATTTCATACAGGGAGCAGAGCAGCTGTCAGATAGCAACTGCTTTTATTCACCAGCCCTCTCCCTCCCTTATTTGCACATTACTGTCATTTCTGCCTCTCATGTGCAGCATATCAGCTTCTAGATGTTCAGAGTAGTTTCTGCATGCAGATCTGGAGTAGGCTTGCTATCAGAAATCAATATTTAAGATGATGTTTTCCCCAGAAGATTATTATCATTGTAACATCAAAATATTTTTGCAATTCTTGAAAGCTCAAAGACTATTCTGTGTATGAGCTGACAGGAAACCATAATCAAATTGTCAAGCAATTGCTCCTACTGTGGCAAAGTGAGAATGTTAGATTACATGTGTCAGCATGTGAAGATAAAGCCTGCATAGTGAACAGCACACTGAAGGCTTCAGAGGGGATGGGAAGTTTATCGCCGTACACTGTAACCTATTGTAGACAGTTCTGCTACCTCAGCAGTACTCAGTTTGCATTAAAAACCTTTATGATCAATATAATGCTGCAGTTTTGTCATTTGGAAAAGACACTTTGAATTTTCTACCAACTTTATTTGATCAATTAAACTGAAGACTAATTGCTATTCCAAAGGGTTAAGTAATAAAAGATGCAGAATACTAATATACATACGCTAGTTGTTTACTGACTCTCATATTATTATCACTGCTCTAATCTCTTCAAACAGGCACCCAAATGCATGCTGCTGTGATTATTTGAGGAAGAAAAATGGCTCATTTATTCAACATATGCATTGGCTGCTAGTCTGGGTTTTTAGATGTTTAAAGATTTATGTTCAGATTATTTTTCTCCAGTTTTCCTGTCCTTCTTCTATTCTTTTGTAAACTCTTCAATCTTCCTGTTCCCTCTGGCTGCTCTGCACAGTGGATGTTCACTGAAAACATCTCACCAAAGTGTTTGGTTCTAAGCTCGGGGGCTCTAACCTGAAATCTGCTGAGAACTTGAACTCTCATTAAATTCAGTCAGAATTAATGACTCATCACCTTGCATGATCAGGCTTGTGGGGCAAGTTCTGAAGTGGCCCAAATGTTCTTGTAGCTCTTTCTCTGGTAGAGGTAGGATCAGAAAAGAGATTTGCAGGAGTGAAATTTAAAAGGTTTTTAACTGATAACCAGATTGTCATCCAGGCTGGTAATTTAACTGCAGCACAGAACAGGCACTTAATGTCAGTTAAATTCAATAATTTTAGGAACGTACAGTTTTCACCCACTTAACTAGTACAGCCTTCTTTGACCCTGAAATAGCTTGCAATTCCCTAACAAATTTTAAAAGGGTAAAAAAAAGTAATACTGGATGGGAAGAGGAAACTAAAGCGTATTCAATCAGAATTAGGTCACCAATGGGACTGGTGTTGTGCACTGATAAGGTGGCTGACAAAGGGAGTGCAGGCATGCACTATATTCCGTTGGTTTGGTTAGCAGGAAAATATTTGGAAGTGTGGGCTTTAAAAGCTTATGGAGGGAAATACAATGGAGAAGCACAAATACATGAGGACTGGAAGCATTGTGCGTGTTTAATTGAATATCAAGAAAGGGGAAAAAAAAGGGTAAATTATGAATGTTTAGACTGATTTAGAAATAGGTTTCTAATCTACTTGGAGTAAGGGCCTGGAGCATCTTTCCAGCAAGACTAGTAAGAGGGAAATCGAGCTGTATGGCTGCAAGCGGAGAGGGGCTGAATGTGGAGGCTGAATCTTTCCTCCGACTTCCACTAGAAAGGTCAAAGCAGCCAGGCTTGGCTGTGCCTTGCTTTTCCACGCAGTGGGTGCAGCAAGTTGACTGTTGCTTCCTACCAAAAAGGAAGGTAGCAATATTTTTAAGCTGGAAATTAGTAAGCTAGTGAGGCAATCATACAACATGGAGCTGAGCCTAGACTGAGTGTCCAGTGAGTCAGTTCCACTTCTCTAATCTTGCATACTTTATCTTGAACACATTATTTCTGAGCTATTGTATGTCTGGTGAGGGCACTTAGTCACAGTTTGAAGGTCAAAGTCTGTGCTTCTGGAATCAATATAGCTCCTCTGCTGCGTTAGTGTATTATTTGGAGAACGTGTGCTGTGGAGCCATTGGCTTTAGATGTGTACGTTTGTTTAGTACCTACCAGGTGAACCATCTAACTCTTCAGATCCGACTTCCTTTGCTTGTGGGGATCGCAAGTATTTATAGCCAAGTTCTCCCCCGATTGAAGCAGTAGGAAGACTACAAATGAATGATAGTAACCTCTTGATCTGGAGAAAATAGTCTTTTTCAGGGTCTTGAAGACTTATAAAATGCTAGAGACTAAGACTCAGAGGAACGGAAAGAATGAAGCTGTGACTGGTCCAAGATTTGAGTGCTGTGCTGGGTGGGGGTTTGGAAAAAATCTCTTCCACTCAGAGCTACTACTTCTTGTAACTGAGCACTCCAGTGTCTCTTCTCTCCTTGATCCCTCTCCACGAAAACACTTTTTTCCTACAGTCAGCAGCAGAGTGTGTCTCCTCACTGTAAGTGATTTGAGAATGTCATTGAAAAAGTTAGGATTTCAACATGTAGAAAAACGACCATATATGCACATTCTTTTAGAAGATCGAAGTTTTAAGTTGAAAAGGAAAGCTAAGAAAAGTTTGTGGGCTGAAAGGTTGCTGTTGATTCAAGTTCAGTACACACTAGTGCTAGTGGTCTGAAACCTTTGTTTGCTAGCAAACCGTAGGTCTTTTCTGTAGTCACTTAGGATTCTACGTCAGTCACTGTCTCCTCATCCCAAAGGCTTATCAACTCCATCCCATTAAGCCATTGTATCTCTTCAGTGAAAATTTGTTGATCGTCTTAGTTGACAACTAAGCAGCTGATCACATTTGTGTCACCTGTGCCTAAACAATGACTCCCTACTGGTTACTTCATTTGTGTTGCCACCACAGGAGCTGCAAATGAGTAGGAATTAAGTAATTATTACAGTTGCTTTAACTCTTGGAATGAAACTGCTTACTTGTGGTTTATTTTTGCACAGCTCTCCAAACTGCGTAGCTAAAAAGGCATTTAAAATGTTTGCTGTATTGCTGGGAAGGATAGCCTGCCAAGGGCTGTTATGATGATAAAATAAACGACAGTGTCTGCACTTTGCCAACAGAATATTGGACCATAACCTTTTCCTTCAGCAGTTTCTGCAGTCGCTACCTGAACAGAAGATGGGGATAGTGTGGGGGTGAAATGCCTTAGATTCAGCACTCTCCCTTGACTGGCTCTCCTCTTTTCTTGGAGGACCTTAAGCACACGTTTTCCTGAAACGAATCTTATAGAGGACCTTCCATCTTCCTGCTGCCTCCTTCGATTTCTTTGGTACTGAGCAGAATTTTAGCATTTAAAAAGTCTTTGTAGTATCATTTGAGGAGGAGTCTTTGTTGTCATACATCTTAATTTATCATACTCTTGATACGAATTCTAAAAGATCAGTAGATAAGAGTAAGCAGGCTCAGAGACAGCCCTTTGATGCCAATGTCGTTAATTTTGCAGCAACTGAATTGGTCTTCTGTCGTTACAACTTTAGGCGCATAATTACAAGATCATCATTTTGAGGGAGTTACTACGGCCAAGTATTTTACAAAATGACTGCGTATTAAACAAGCAGTTAAACAGAAACTGCACCTTTCCTTACCAACGGAGAAGGGAGGAAAAACCTGTAGTGTGGACACCTCAAAGCATTTCTAAATGAGGAGAAGAGGGAGTTGCATTTTCTTTCCTAAAATTAGAGAGGGGTTTTTTTAATACAGCCAAGCTGTTAGATATGGGCAGTCTAGTTCAATTAAAAATAGAACTAAGATGAACCTATAGTTAATATTAAAAACTACTGAAGGCTGGAGAAACTGATAATTATTTTTGCATATCTCAGTATCTGCTGGGGTTAACAGGGACTGGAAAGTGTGGAAGTGTGTTGTAAATAAGGTAATTCTGGAGAGGGAAGTGGTTTAGTGATCTAAGCTTGGGGATTTTGGAGTCTTTATGACATTAATTTTTCTGTTTAGGTGCTTTTTGTCCTCCCTTTTTGCTTCCGCATGGGTAGTTTGGATGCTCGGGGGGGGTGGTGTGGGGGGTGTGTATGCGTTTAGGTTTTTTTGGGGGGTTGTTCTAGTGGTTAGGGTTCCTCCCCCCCAAGACTGTTTGCAGAAAGCTTTCTGTATTCAATGTGCCTTTTTTCATGATCTTGCCTGCTACAGTGTTTATAAACAGCTATGGTAGGGAACTGTATGGAAGAACAGCGTCCCAGCATCCTCTCCTGGAGAAAGAAATGCCTGCAGTTGCGTGTGAACCTGGCTGCCTTTGGGAACGGTGCACTTTGCAATGCCCTTTGGTGGTAGAAAAAGAAGGTGGGCATTCTTAATTCCCTCTGGTACACTCCTTACCAGAAGTGACAGCACAACTGAGTGATCTGTGAAAATGGAGAGCACAAAGTCTGTGACTTCTACCAGGCTTGTTCTCCAGTGCAACGAGAACAGCAAAAATGGCTGCTGGATGTTAATTGTTGTCTACTTCTACTGTATCGGCATGTTCTTCTTAGCTACTACAGAATTCTTGCTGCTGGCTAAAAGTCCATCTGGGAGAAAGCAGACAATTGCAGCCAGGGAGATAAAACTACAGCATTATGGAATATTTCAGGGAATTTGAGGAAGTGAAACCAAAATCCCCAAGATCGACCCTTTGAGAAATTTAACGGTTTTGGAGCATAATGGAAGTGAGATAGAGCAAGAGGGTTGATTGATTTATTCCTACTGGAGAAATCTAGAGGTTAGGTTCTGGTCTATGGTACAGTGGTAGAAGCTGGAAATCAATTTATTAAAACGGTGTTACAGAAGTATAACCAACAAAATCTAACCTTGTGGCTGTGGTGAGCTGAGTTCTGCTTGTGGAGTTATGTTTACTCTTAAAATAATGCAAGTTCAAGTATTTGTCTCATTATTTCTCTGAACTTGCTCTGCTTCTACCTGTCGGTGAATATCTAGGTACAGCCAGGTGTCTCTGCTGATCAGTTTTTACTAGACCCCCTGCTCAGACCAGCTTACTGTCCCAAGGAAGGAGAAGCCTGCCCCATAACTCTGCTTCTCTGTGCCTTTGTAATTCACGTCCCTGTTCCAGGAGCACTGATTGCCTGCTAATTTTTTTCTGGTATGAGGACAGCAGTAAAGATAGCTATTAGAGGAAAGCTCCAGCTAAGAAAAAACCTAATTAAAAATGAAGAGGATGGGGAGCCTGGAAGATGTAATGGTCCCAGAAAACATTTTGGTCTTAGAACAAAGGGTATCTTCTGAGAGGTTTTCTTAAAAGCATTGTCTTCCTTAAGCATATGCTTCTTAAAAGCATAAGGTCTTCCTGTTCCGCAGAGATTTCTGTTTGGTTTGGGTATCTGTCACAAAACTGACAGTCACTGTGTAACTGTTGCTGTTTCATCTTGTCCATCTGGATGTTTTCTCTTTTTCAAGGTGATTTGATTTGTTTTGATAATATAGCTATCCTATGGATCTCCTTTGTGGCGTTCTCTAAGAGCTCTTCCTCGGTGCTGCTCCGGGGTTGAAGCTATCCATTACGAACTAAACACAATGTAACTTCTTAAACAGCATTATCAAAGGAGCGCTTTACCTGATTTCAAGTATGCACTTTGCTAACACGTGGCTACTCTCAAGAATAATAAGGGCTGCATTTGATTCTCGGCAACAGTTCAAGGTCCAGGGTCTAGAGTCGGTTGTGCTAGGACAAATACAGAGGAGCACCACAAAGTCTGTTGTTGTTACATCTTTCTATGGGAGAACTGAGATCAAAATGTTTTTCTGTGTATCACAAACGGGGATGTCCCAGGCCCAATACATAGATTGTATTTGTTAAGCATGTACCACCAAATAGAAGAAATAAGTATTTAACAGCCTTACAGAAATGGAAGTAGGTTTTAGTAGTTTTTGAAGAAATTCACATTTTTTTGTCAATTTCTAGTTGTTTGTTTGTCCTTTTTCTACAACAACTAGTGCTTGCGGCTTCCCACTTTATTTGGGAATAAAAAAGATTAAAAAGAGGAGTAATATCCTCTAGCATTTTTATAGTAACAGTTATGGTAATTTTAGAAAATTGTCATGCCAGTCAGTGTGTTAAAGTAATTTGAAAACATTACAACAAGATGGAGAAAAAAATCTTTTATGCTGATCATGGCTGATTTACCAGCAGCGAAAGCTCGTGTTTTCATTACTGTTGGTGTAACAGGCCTGTTGTTACACCCACCTCGCTGCCTCACAAATAAAACATGACAGACTCTTTGAAAGAAGATTGAGGAACTGGAAACTGGGAATACATCCCAGTATAACTCCTGGTTTTGGGACACCTCTGACTGAGCCCCTGCTGCCACGATCAGGACCTGACCTGTCTTGAGCTGCCCAGCAACGTGGTGTGTTGTTTTATGGAACGGGGCTGAAGGGAAGGAGATTAAGGATAATTTTGTCAAAAGGCACGCAGGACTCTGTGCCAGAGCTTTAAATGTGGGGTTTTTGTCCTTCAGAGCCTGGAATATGTCTCGATGTCACTGAGGCACACTTGTGGCATGCAGCCTGAGCGAGGCAGTGCTCCCTGCCACTTTGTGCCCTGTTCCTCCCACCTGCCCAGCGCCTGGCCCACCTCTCCTCCCCATCTCCACGTGGGAAGGAGGGTGTTGCTCTCTTGACCTTAAAAGCAGAAAATGTCACATTTTGTGTCTTCAGTGTTTTAGTGATTTTAATGGGCATAGCAGGTGTAAGAGAAGGGCTGGAGCTGGCTGAGGGGGTGAGGTTGCTCTGGCATTGCCCTGTGAGGTAGTGGCACATGGGGCTGTGCCTTCACCCGGGAGCTCTGCTGAGGAAGAACAAGGCCCTCTCTCATCCCAGACCAGGAAGCCAGGAGACCTCATCACCGCAGAAGTCACTGAACCACAAAAGCCTGATCAGTTCAGATGTGCGTCCACCCCAGGTGACTTCCCTCAAGGGTGGTTTGTGGAGCCACCTCTGCCTTGACCACACTTCCCAAAGGGTGTGATGGCAGGGAGAGCACAAAGGGGCCATTGGCCAAGAAATCCAGGCAAGGACTTTGGGGATTTGCAGGGGATGTCCCCAGGAAGTGAGCTGTTTCTGAGCCAAAGCTTCCTTACCGAGGAAAGGACCCACTGTGCCTCCCGTGTGAATGGTGCCTGGGGCCGATGCTGGTGACTCTGTGCCTGTAGGATTTCATCTAGTCAACAGGCTCAAGCCCCCAACCTGTGGCTGTCTCTTGGAGGACAAAGGGGTTGGCTTTGCCATCCCGTTTAGCAGGCTGAACACAGAAGTCCCTGAAGGAGGCTGGTGCCTGGGTTGCCCTGTCCATCTGTGTGGAGGGGCGGATGCATAAGCCGGAGGAGTGCACGTCTGGAAGAGCCTTTTCACACCCACACGCGGAGCAGTGAGGAAGGAGAAACGGGAGCAGCCTGTCAAAAAGTTAAAGCTTAAAGCATCTTTAACAGGAGAGTGGGAGTGAATACTGCTTAATCTCTGAGTTTTACCACTCTCTCAGGAGAGATGAGTGGAGGAGTAAGGAAAGTACATCATGACATACCCTGTAACATGGCAGAGAAATGTACTCTTTTTTTTTTACCGCAACATTGCTGAGGAGCACCAGTTATTGACTTGTGCTCCTTTATAGCCAGGTATTGTGCAAACATAACAAAACCCCTATAAACTCCTTGGGGATGGGCCCTGTCTCTGTAAGCCAGGCAGTACAGACCCCTTCTTTTGTGCTCTGACACGCTGACTTTTCCTGCAAGTCAAACCACCTTTCCATAAAAACTAGAAACAGGTGCCTGTTTCCAACGTTTTGCAAGTAGTACCTGGCTTGCCCTGTCCTCTCTAAATCTCTGCACCATATGTGTGCCCAGGGGGCCTGACATCTTTTTCCACAGTAATTTACCCATTGGGGTTATCTGAGGTTCCTGTGGATTTACAGCAAATAACTGAGCAAAGCATTTTCTGAGAAACCCAGAGATTTTTATAACTTGTTACAAATCCCTAGATTTATGCAGTTAGTAAAAAAAAAAGAAGGTTTTTGAAGAAAACACTAGTATAAATTGTCTCCTTAACAGTGATAGCAATTCATTGCTGCCTTTCCCATAGCTTCTCATTCAAAGAGATGATCATAGCGGCTGATTCACCTACTCTTTGCTCTGAATGACATTTTGGGTGTGTCTACACCTTACAGAATAACACAAAGCACAATTCCCTGTGCTCTTTTGACATGTAGAGAGCCATCTACACTGGACCAGCCATCATCACGTAGAAATGGTTCTTCGTGTCTCAAAAGCAATGTGTCCCTTTAGCACTGTGCAGCTGGTAGCTTCCAGTTTCGGTAATGGTGTAATTGTTGTCTGAGTTGTTCCCTGCTGTGTGGTGTTGATTTGCCCCATGGGGCTTCCATAAATGACTTGTGTTGGAAGTTTGTGGTCCTGATGAAAACAAGACAGTTACTGTGGGGGAGGTATTGGGGGTAGACAACCTGCTGCACTGTCAAGGAAGCCCAGGGCAGGATGCTAATCTCCCCCGAGCTGGCCACTGGAGAGAAATTCAGTTTCCCGTTTCTCTCTGTCCTTTTGTTGTACTTTTCCCACCACAGTAACAATTACAGTCAATGTATGCCATTAGCTATGGACCCTTCTAATAAATCTTTGTAACTGTGAGCCTGATTCAACATGCTTTGTGCTACAATTAACGTGTTAGAACCCACTATCAGCTGGAGTCTTTCCTTGTGGTAGTAGTGCGGTCATACAGTATCACAGAGCTCATTTGTAAAGGCTGTCAGGGGTTACTGTAGTGCCACATAACCTCTTCTAGAAGGATGGGAAACCTGCGAATTTTACAAATAATCTGAAGGGGGAATAACTACAACTTGTATTTATTTATAGTTAGGATGCTTGGTCAGTACACAGTTCAGGTGGAGCAATAAGGTTTCAGCTTCCTTGTAACTATGCACAGCAGGTCCCCCAGTTGGTCCGTCTGGATTTAGATGAGAAAGGAGATTGTTGTCAGTAATCCAAAGATTGCTCTGTGGACCAGATTTTTAAAAAAGTTGTCATCCGCAGTCTGAGACAGACTTCCTTCAAAAGCTCATCCCCGCTTTAGGCACCAAAACAAAGTGGCCATAATTCAGCCAAAGAGCTCACTGGTGGGGAGTGTGGGTGCAGAGTCTTGATCTCTGTGGCGATGGAGGCAGCTGCTTCTGTGGATCTAGCTATCATGAATGCGTCCAAATATGACCTCAGCGTATGGAAAATCTGTCCACAGGTGAGGGTGCTGAGCCCTTGAAAATAACCCCATGGGCTCTTGTAAAAGCCTGTCCTGCATCTGTTTGATCTGCAAGTGCTGACAGTGGGCTCTTGCTATGCAGATCTGCATTCCTTCTTGAATTAATTTATAATTGGTTATCACATTTTGTAATTATGCTGTGTCTGTTATAAGCATAAATACATTTGGGGAAAAATATTATTAATCTGTTAACGCACTATTACAAATATCTTCAATGTATTTCACATCACTGTTTTGTTTGAGGCACGTAACATTTTTGCCGGTAAAAATTCAGGTTTTTTTATTAAATTTATTCAGTTCAGTTGATTAAATGTTGGGAGAAACTGTTCTCTGTTGGTGGAGCAGTTCTTAGTAAGACGGGGTCATTTTACACTTTTCACTTTGTCTAGCTTCAAAGAAGTTAGTTTAAAAAATAATCAGTTTGAAGTAGATTGCATCTGAGAAGGTTTCTAATTCCCCCCTCCAAAGTCCCTGTCTTTACTTCCTAGTGATGTTGATAAAAGAGCTCTACTCAAAACTACCATTCAGCTTCCACAGGCCGGGAGGTGCCCACAGCGCCCAGGGGAGCTCCGCGATAGGCTGTGGTCTGCCTTTACCCCATGTGTTATATTTAGCTTTGTTACTTCCTCCATAAGAGCGCGAGTTCGGGGATGTTGTGAGGAGCGAGGAGTTCCTCAGAGCACACGCCTCTGCTGGGGAGAATGCGGGCAAGCTGATGGCTTAGCTGATGTCATGCACAAAAGTCATCAGCGCAGTCGAGATCGAGGATAAGCCTTGCAATCAATTATTTCTCCAGTGTTTTCCAGAATGAGAGCCCTCTTATGCAGACGGTGGGTTTGTGCCATGAATACAGACAATAAAACACTCAGTGATCATCTGGCTGAAAGAGTTCTGCCCATATATGGAACTATGGTTATTATTAATGATACACTTTACCCATTGTTATAAATAATTTGTGGTTTTGCTAAAATGGTGCTTTGAGTTGTTGCAAAGCAGTGCATTTTCGATATGTACTTTCAAGATTGCAGCTGTAATCTTTACAAACATTTAATTTTTTTCTGTAGATTCTTACAATTATGTTGATAAACAATTTAGAAGTAACCTGTCACACGCAGCTTATATGGTTTCATATGCATTACTACTCAGTCTCTATTGCATGAATAATTTGCCTGAGTGTAACCAGTACGGTAATCAAGCAGGAATTTCTGCTATGCTTTCTCTGACTTGCAGTGAGATAAACACTGGGAGTCAGATTCTCTTCTGGCACTGAGTGAGCTTTGACCTCACTGGACTTATCCTATCCTGGCATTCCCCCATGCAGAAGTACATGGAAATGATCGTGCTTTTTTTTATCTGATGGATATTCATTAACCTAAGGGGACACCCTGAAGGTGCCCTATGGTGAACCCTTTAATACCTGTAGAAACAGAACGAGTACGGAGTGAGCGACATCTGTCTGATAAGTAATTACTCACTCCTGGGGTTGATGCCTGGGGTTCAAAGTTTAAGTCACCCAGCTTAACCAGTGATAACCTGCTACCTCTTAAATCCAAAGGCTCTCGCTTTCTGAGACTCTCTTCGCTCATAACCTGTATCTCTGTGTAACAGACACTGCTCACCTCTAACTTCTTTACATCCCACGGACAGCCTATGTTGTCTGCAAGTTACGTGTAGTCTTCCCTGTTTTGTGAATTGGTTTTGTTGTAGAGAACAAAAATAAGGTTGCTCCCCATTTCTGTGGTTCGTTATTGAAGAGGGGAGCCTGGCGGTGGAGTAGGTGTGTAGTCGCATCCGTCTTTAAGAGGCGCCGTAAAAGGTGGATGATTTGATGACTTAGCAGCATACCTGGTCCTGCCTGGTACCTGGAGAGAGCTTTTCCTCTCAGAATCTCAGGCCCATCTCAAACACTGGTCAGCTATTTTGCACACAGGAATATGAAACACAGAGGTGATTTCTGACTTTTTAAAGTAACGTCTGATGTTTGAATGCCTTGGTTTTGCTCTAAGTGATTGACAAATTACTTCTTGAAGGAAATCCCTTGGAGTTTTATGGTCTTTCCTGCATCTTCTGCTTTTCTAGGTCTTGGGCCAATTTTTCTAAGTAGATTGGTATTTGAAAGTTTTGGAGGTTTTTTTTAAGGCCGTTATTACTGGGTGGTACTTGCAAAAATCTCATTCATGTGGTTTTCTTAGAAGAAGGATAGGGAGAGACTTCATCTTAGTTTTCCAGCAGTAAAATGTGAGGAACAAAAATTTAAAATAATAGTTTGGGTTTGGTGTTTCTCAAAGAAGAGATTCGCATCATACTGTGGGTTTAATAATGGCATAACCCAGGGACACCTGTAGAAGGCACTGGAACTCCTGGAGTGCAGTGTGGAATCAGCCTTCTACTGAGCTAGCTCGGAGTAAGTGCTAAGTCCATGTGGTATCATTTCAAAAAGAGAAGACAAGAAGTGAAGGAAACCAAAAGACTGATCAAAACAGAAACAAAAGCATTTCTGACAGGCGAGAAACAAACCCATAGTTTCATTCATAAGCCTTGGGAATGAGTGGGTTTAATCCGAAGGCCTGCCTTGCCTGTTATGGTGTTCAGTTTCAAATACACAACAGAAGTTTTCTCTGCCACTGCCTTTACATAAGATTTTGACATCTGCCATCAAAACTATAATATTTTAACATTTTTTTCAGTAATTGCGTCTGTCTTTTCAAAGAATACCACCATGAAAACTTCTTTTTTCACTCTTGTATTCCATAGCATTCCCAATATTTTTTTTCTACGTGGTTACAATTAGCTTGGAAAAACAACTGCTATGACGTTCAGAGCATTTTTTTTCTTCATCATCATGGTTTGGCTTTGTGGATGAAGATTTGGGAAGGGCTTTACCCACACTTACTGCAAGCACAGCGTTATTATACTATTCTTTAAGTTGGTTAAAAATTAAATAACTATTGCTGTTATCACATAAAAATTTTGCAACAAATTAAGTTTCAGCTTAACAATTTCAGATAGCACTGACAAATGCTTGAGGCAAGTGTGTCCTGATTTGCTTTCACTTTTGGCAAAAAAGGAGAGGGAATAAAATGCTATCTGCAGTTATTCCCTTCTCTGGGAGCAGGCTGGAGCTATGCGGGGAGCTATGAACACCTGCAGCAACACTTGGTATTTCTTACCTTCTCAAAGGTGGCAGCCTGTCGCATAGGAGACGTGTCCTCCAGTGAACCAGACAAGAGCTGCAGGTAGTCTCCAGTAGTGATAGATAGGGTGTCTCCACAAGTGGTTTACTGTGCAACGTGCATTGTGTAGAGATATGAATCCTCGTCACATCTACGGGCCTGTTTCTGTGCAGCATGCCAACGAGTACCGAGTGGCTTGTGAAATGGTCTCTTTCAAACTGGTTCCTCAAGTGCTCCAGTGTCAGGAAGGCTCTTGAACTGGTTTTCATTTAGGCACCTCTATGTTGGAGATGTGACTGTATGAATATAACAACTCATTTGTAGAAAACGTTTATAAATGTGTATTCGCTATTTCCTGTATTTATTTCAGGAACCTGGGCTGACTAGTTCTGAAGTAAAGAAAGCATATTTTTTCTCTTAGATAGTCAAGATATAGATTTAGAAGCTTTATAGCACCACTTCAAAATAGGCAAAATAGATCCTGTGGGTGCATTCATGGTGTTAAACAGCATTTTAACAAGGCATTTTCTATTAAAATCATATCCTGCTGTCTGGAAAAAAAAAGAGCAGCAAGAGAGTAATGGAAAACAAAATAAATCAAACAAATGCAAACTGAATATTAGCAATGAATCTGGCCTTAGGCAATTTGGCACCAGTTGCACCCTTAGAGAGCAGCTGCATTGCAGAGGAGCTGATCTCTGATGGAAGGGTGGCTTTACAAGCCTGTTCAAGGCTCTGCTGCAGCACTCTGCCAAATGAGTTCCTCCTGCCCAGGGACAGGTGCTGAATCATGTCTCTCTTGGTCAAACAGGAGCCATCTGCTTCTGTAGCAGCACTGTCCTTCCCTGGTGGAGATGCTGGCCTCTCATCTGCCGTGAGAGGCTGCAGGATAGAATCATCTGGTTGGAAGAGACCTTTAAGATTGATAGTTGTGATTCTGGACCTAGGAAGAGGGACTGATTACTGGGCAGTGAATCTAATCCTGTATCTTAAGTAACTTCAGTAGTGAAGTTGTCACTCCTTTCACTAACTAGCTCAAAGGAGAAGATGATTCTGATTCTGGAGCCACTGGCATGATATCTAAACCTTTTGTGGAACAACTTATTTTAAACCAGCATCTCTGAGGTTGAATAAACTTATGATTTTGAGCAGTAAGCAGTGGGATGGGAGCAACAGTTAAATGGGGCGTTACAGTCAGGCTTATAATAAAGGAGGAGAAATGGCATGTGTCTGGGCATCTGATTTTTCCTACAGCTCCCCCAAAAGGGCAAAGTGTAGGAAGCCGGCAAAATGTAGCTTCTTTAGTGGTGTTATCTAAAACTGTCCTGCTTTAGTTCCTTCTTAAACATGGCTTGTACTCAGATACTTTTGAGTCTGGGTTTTATACTGAGGCTATAATTCTGCAGAACGTGTGTTTTGGGGAAGGTGGTTGACTGTAGCCTAAAATAAATGGCTGGTCCCAGGCTCCCCCGAGCAGCTAGCTTTCCTTGGCCAGCACAGGACAGCAGCATGCTAAACTTCGACTACTGACAAATATTTTTGAAGTGCTACTAGCTGTATTAAAACTGCAGATGCTTACAGTAGCCCCATTTTAGCCACTTAGCTGCAGTTTTCCTGTAGTCATTATCTGTTCCCGTTATTTTGCTGTAACTCAGCAATTCTCTGCCATGACATTGGTATGCAGAAATAATATTGACAAAAAAGGGGGGAATAGATTGAAAATACATATAGATGTAAACATTTATGCATCCCACATTAGCTATCGCTGTAGGACATGCCAATTAAACTGATCTGCATTGATAACTGCTGTACAATTACTTGACAATATTGCGGAGCAGCGGCTCGCTCTGTAAAGAGCACTGAAGAACCAACGCAGGGGAGTATTCTGGTACAGGAAAGGATAGATTTGGTTTGAAGCATTCTCACTGAATATCATAGGGCTTACAAACCCACTTAAATGCTTTACTAAATTATGACCTGAAGCTCTCTGGCTACCTGGAGATAAGATTTAAAAAAAAGTGCATTTAATAAGAGGAATATTGTAAGAGAATAAAACCGACAATAAAATGTTGATGCTGAATATGTTGGTGAAAGGCCACTGGCCCAACTGGGAGGAATTCCATGAGCTTTGGTTGTCACTCTTTCAGATGAAGAGTAAACCTGTGCTTCTTAACAGCACGTGGAGTTGTTAGATTCCTCCCTTTTCCATTTTAGAAGGTCAGAGGTGTTCTTCCACTCTGGGAAACAGGCTGTATCCGTAGCTATTTAAGAACAGCCTAAATTTCATATTTTGCCAGCCTGAACAAGGACTGATATCTGTCCTGGGCTGTTATCTTCTATTTATCAAAAAGATGCTGGTTTTTTTATTGTAAAAGTTTACTGCATTTTACATACAAATAAAACTTGCGTTTGAAAATCTATTAACTCTTACTGACAGTAATGAAAGAAAAAGTAAGTTCTTAACTCATTTCTAGATGCTATGAAAATGTTTTGGAAGTTTTTAAAAATAAGCCTCATATCAGAATACTAACTTCCAATAGATATTTTTTCTCTATGAGGCATTCAATAGCAAAGAAATTCTGGCTGAAATCAGCACAAAAAAATATTAGTTTGTTGTCAACCAGAGCAGAGTGCCTGCCAGAAATATTTAAAGCAGGTATTGATTGAGATACCATCTTACAGTCTTGGCAGCTAGATGACTTTTACACTGAACAGGGAAAGCCAAAAGGCTAAATCCTCCAAAGAGGAGGGTGTTCAAAAACCTGCCCAGGCTCATGACCCAAGAGCAATCTCTTCAGAGTACTTCTGAGCGAAATAGTCTATTATTGATTCAACAGGCTTTCTTGCTTTCTCTCCTTGTCTTTAGTTTCCTCTGTTGTCCTTCAGTTCAGTCATTTGGGGTTTTTCAGGAAAAACTCAAAGAGGAATTATCTGATGTCTTGCTTTGCAAATTCTATTATTTCCAGCCAGAATGAGTTGTTTAAATGCTAAGAAGTGTGAGGATGCAGGAGTAATTTCAGGAAGAGCATTGAAAGAATATTGTATACATATGGTGTGTACATAGTATATGCTTTTGTGTATTTTATGTACATGCATTCAGGTAGATATCAAACCTGCAATTTTCTCAGAAGGCTTAAAATGCTCTCAGATGTGCTCTCAAGGCTGAATGTCAATGAAGCGAGAGAATTCTGAACGATGGAGGTGCATGGTCAGGGTCACTCCAGCCAGATTTTGTGCTGTTCTTGTTAGTAGGACTACAAACAGCCTTTTGCATAGTTTAGGGGATTGCTCTGAGAGGAACACTTGTACTGTAATGTGCATGAACACTGTAGCTTTATAAGGAGTCCGTAACCAGTTTGCCGAAAGCATAAAGCCGGATTTTTCAGCTAAGAGAAACTGGTCTCTTTCCTTCGAAAGCAATGGGCTAGGCTGCTTGTGCTCGCTGAGCAATCCCAGCCAATTTTTATGAAGAAATACCAGATTATTATGGTTCCTGCTGCCCTATGGCCAATGGGGTGGGTTTTCTGTGTTTTGTTTTGGATTTGGTTGTTACTTTTTTGGGGGGGGGTGGGATGTGCATTGGTGTCAGGCTTGTTTGTTTTTACAATAGTTCTGCTCATTGAGGATTTCGTTCACTGAGGTCAGCCAGAGTTGTAGCTCTTGCTAAGATTTTTAGGAATGCGTCATTTGTGTACAAACACTTCTTCTGAACTGAGGAAAAAGGAGACCAATCAAATGCTGAAATACTATTTTTTTATTTTCTAAACCATGTGATCAGTATTTACTTTTTCTGAAGGACTGAGTTACAAAATAGCAAGCGCAGAATACGCGTGGAAAAAGTGAAATGAAGAGGAGCATTGGAGCAGTTTGGGGTTTGGAAGAGACGGGTGGGGAAGAAATGCAATCACGTTTATAAACGGTCTTTCTGGTCGTGGCATTACCAATTCAGACACTGAGGAGTATACAGTTTATATATACCTCTTACTGGTGGTTATCAGGAGAGAAGATATAGTATTTTATTTGACATTCTAGAGGCATTCACTTCATTCTCAACTTCTTTCTGTTTCTGTTGGAAGACTTCTATTTTAATACAGGTTTCTGGAGCAGGAATATGTAACCCTTTAAATTGAAGTTTCAGTTTAAAATGACCCTACAAAAAAAAGAACTTTAAGACTTGCATCAAAACTTACTGGGTGCACCTAAGCTTCCATCTGTGACAGCACATCTTTGCTCAGTGCTGGTTATTCTCTGAGCGCCTGAGGTTAAAGCACAAAGAGTTTTCTGAGGGCCTGCCTTGGAGCAACTCATCTGAGGCTCTTCCAAGTTGCCGGTCCCGTTCTCTCTAGATCTCAGCACTCTTTAGTCCCACCTCTTTTTACAGGACTACTTTTCTTCATGAAAAGCATGAAACATGTTGTAGTATGTTTACACTTTAGCTGTTTATTAATGGTTGATGCTAAGTGGCCACACAGGACAGCACAGGATCCTTTTTCCAGCCAACAGTTAATGTTACGTCCCTTAGACTGTTACTTTCTGACCCAGTGGGTGGCTAAAATGCCAGATGGTCTCAACACCGTGAGTCTGTGGGGATAGGCTAGCTAATGAACTTCCTTTTCCTTACCGTCTAAGTACAAATCTCTATAATGAGGTATAATTCATAGTATTATAAATCCATTTTATTTACAGTAATCTTATCAGTAGCTGGCTCTATCTGCTTGAGTCTAACGTGCTTAATGATATGGTCCATGGACTGAAGATCTTACAAGGTAAGACAAATAATGTGTTTGGGTTCAGTCCTTAGAGATAAAAGGCTCATTAAATTTTCTACGGCTGATCTTCCCTAAATTTCTGTCTCTTATTAAATTCCTTAGAACTGGAACTTTTCATGCTGTATAGGAAACTCTTTAGAATGATTTCCTGAATGTAATATAGCAAGTCAATTATATAAATTCATTTCTTTCTTGGTGATTTGCTACTGGCTGCTTATTGATCTCTTATGAAAAAGTATTATGAAAAGAAATTTATGTGCCCATAAACCTGATGGCAATAGTGATAAACAGGATTTGCATGCAGGTATA
The DNA here is from genome assembly GCF_000710305.1 of Buceros rhinoceros silvestris. NCBI lineage: Eukaryota > Metazoa > Chordata > Aves > Bucerotiformes > Bucerotidae > Buceros > Buceros rhinoceros. The sequence continues at coordinate 190,481 of NW_010417001.1, read as the reverse complement.
GCTACTGCTTACATTCCCAGCAGAAAGATTATAGTGCTTCACTCCAGATGATTGGAAGTGAGAAACAGTGCTCCACCTTTTAGATTCATAAATTTAGGGTGTGTGTCTGTACATGTGTGTATGCATAGAATATACTTATCATATGGTGTATTAGAGATGTTTAGTGCTCTTATTTACACTTAGTGACTGTGATGCGTGTCTTGGGTAGACCAAGCCTGGCAGTTCAGATTCATGCTGCTGAAATACTTTCTATACAGAAATTGCCCCCCTGTTTTTCAGAGTTCTCATAGTCGTTCCCCTGGAGCAATATCTCCAGTGGGTTGCATCCGTTCTCAGTTTTTCAGTGGTGGATAGCTGGTCCATACCCCTATAGTTTCTTCTGGAGCTGGAGATATCATAAATTGAGTTTTGAGGCTATCCCCTGAGTATTTTGATCAGTGCTGATGACAATAGGGATTAGTTGTTACATATGAATGTAAGAGTTCATGGTACTTTGAGAGCTCCCCACAAGTATGGAGGACAAGAGATAGTCAGGCCTTTCTGCAGAAACCTCTGGTGCCAGGGCTATAGGGCTCAGCCAAGTACAACATGGTATCAGCAGAAGCTACCATTTGTGGAGTTTCATGGTTTAAAATAGTGGTATTGCAAAAAACCTGGTGACTTACAATAACCTTGTGATCCGTACTCAAGGTGTTGATCATCCTCACAGTACCTTAAACAGTCAATTTTATCTGTGCATCAATCTTTCACAAAATGTTGGGAAAAACAACATCGTAGTAAGACAGCCCAACGTAATAATTAATATGCAGTATTAAATCTCCCATAAGCAGACAGTAAGGAAAAGAAAGCTCAATCATTACATTGGATTTAATTTGCTGAGGGAAACAGCCTTCACACCTGAGCCACAGTCACAGCTTGCTTTTTTCTCAATTAAATCCATGCTTGTCTAAAGCAATGAGGGTTTGGAGGACGAGATCAGGGCAAATGCTAATGAAATTCCCTGTAGTACAAGGGCATTGCACAGAAGCTATTACAAGGCAGAGACCACATAATCTGTATTTAAAATTCTCTCTAAAGCAGTGAATGTAGGAGCTTGGTGAACATTAGATGTAGACCATGCTATCAATAAAAGGATTTTTTTTGTCAAAGTAAAAATTCTAGAAATATCGAAGTATGCTTGTGACATGTTTAAGGACTCAAATAATGAATTTTATATTAAAAATGATTATTCATAACACATGGGTATTTTCAAGTTACAGCATTTAAATATAGGTTTTTCTAAATGATATTGCCACTCAAGAATATTTATCGCAAGATGTGTATTTTTACACCTACCCTTTTGAAATCTGATGTAATAACAAAAAGTTGCTGCTTATTCCTACCCAGACCCGTTTTTGAATCCTTCACTTCATACACCATATTGTTGGCCAGGTCTAACTATAGCACTATGAACTACTGTGATACTGTTCTACTAATTAGGTTTTCTTGCCAGACTTTTAGAATTGCTGGCACTATCACATAACTCCCAGAGATTCCCTGAAGTTGAGGCTTCCAGAACGTCTCTGGTAGTTACTATTACTGATCACTTACCTTTACTGAAAACTGAGCCTTGGAAGGATGATGAGCAATTGCATTCAAAAAGACTTTGAGTTATGCCTCTGCAATTGCAGAATGTTCTTTGTTTTTTTTTTTTTTTTTTTTTGTTCTCAACTATGGCAAAAGGGTGTTCAGGAACTTTTTCAAGGTTCTTCATCTGTATATGCTTATAAGCAAATAAATAGTTCTCCTCCAAAAGTGTACACACTTGCTCATTCCTCCTCCGAATCTTCCTTCAATGAATAGAATGTGAACTGTTTCAAGTAATCCCTAACTAATGAATTTTTCCTGTGCTATAGTGCATTATTTATCTTCTGTCTGTAGCTCTAATCTTCAGAGAACTTCATAAAAAATCTTGAGCAGATTAGGAAGTTTGTTAAAGCTAATGGGAATGCTTTTATTTGCCTCCAAAATACTACATTTGAGTTTTCTTTTGAGCCAAAAGTCACGAATCCTGACATTTGGCATTAGGAGAGAAATACAACATTACAAATTCACAACGCTAGGAATCCCATCCCGATTCTGTCTGGCTTTGCACCAGCTTCCCTCCAAGTAGTTCATTTAGATAGAAATACAGGACAGTCAAATGGCTGATTGGAAACAGGATACCCATTTTCAGAATTTGTTGCTGTAGAAAAAACTGAATTAAAAATATTAGAGATGGAGAGACAAGGTGTAAGAAGTCAATCGGTTTCTCTCCCCTTTCCTGCTTTTTCTAGGTTTCTTTTGAGTCTTTCTAGTTTTACACAGTGGGTCTAGATGACCTATTTCCCTCTACCTCAGAAAATTTTGCCAGGTATTCTGCTATTTTTATCATATTCTTAATTTTATCCAACTTGTATTTGTATAATATGTCACATTTATGTCATTGCATCTTTTTCTTTAGTCTTCGTGTTTAGACATATGACAAAATTTTCCTAGCTGAGCCTAGTCATTTGGCACCTATCTGTAAGCTGACTTTCAAAATAATGAGCTGGGCTTGAAACAGGAAGCAAAACCCTTAAGAAAGGATTAAAAGAAAAATAAAACAAAACCCCATCAAAAACACCACCACCATATGTTGATAGCCACTTAGGATTAAATCCTTTTGAACATGCTGAGGGTGTTGGTTTGGTTTTTTTTTTTGCCATGAACAGTGCTTAACTAGGCTATTTAGAGATTTGCTATTTAATCACTTAAGATCTCCCAGCTAGTAATTTACACTTTGGTGTGGTTTTGGGATTTGCGGGGTTTTTTTGGTGGGTTGGCTTATCTTTTTTTTTTTTTCCTTGAACAGTCTCTGGGTTTGTTTTTGGTGGTTGTTTTTTGGGTTTTGGTGGTGTTTTGGTTTTTTTTTCTTTCTGACTTTGTCTGGTTTGTGTGATAGTTGTCAAGAAGTGGGCTGTCGACTCTGTGCTTATGGTACTTGATTTGCATATAGAGCCCAAAGAGGCAGTGGTCTCTTCATGGAATCACAGAATACCCTGAGTTGTAAGGGCCCCATGAAGCGAACTCCTGACTCCACACAGGACAATAGGTCAAACCATATATCTAATAGCATTGTCTACATGCTTCTTGAGCACTGATGGGCTTGGGGCTGTGACCACTTGCAAGAGGAGCTTGTTCCAGTGCTTGACCACCCTCTCAGAATATCAGGGAAAAGTTCTTTACTATCTGAACTACCCCTGTATTGTGGGTTGACCCTGGCTGAACACCAGCAACCCTCCAAAGGCCCTGTATCACTTTTTATTCAGCTGGACAGGGGAGAAAAAACATAACGAAAGGCTCCTGGGTTGAGATAGGGACAGGGAGGTCACTCAGCAACTACCATCACAGGCAAAACAGACTTGAGGAGAAAAAATTGATTACAAACCAAATCGGAGTAGGATAATGAGAAATAAAAACTGAATCTTAAAAATACCTTCCCACCACCCCTCCCTTCTTCCTGAGCTTAACTTTACTCCCAATTTTTTCTATCTCTTCAACTCGAGCAGTGTAGGGGCATGGGGGTTGTGGTGAGTTTATCACGTGTTGTCTGTCACTAGTTCCTCCTCAGGGGCTGAATTCCTCAGTCTTCTCACTGCTCCAGTCCTCCCCACAGGTGACAGTTCTCCATGAACTTCTCCACTGTGACTCCTTCCCATGGATTGCAGTTCTTCATAAACTTCTCCAGTATAGTATCACGTGTTGTCTGTCACTAGTTCCTCCTCAGGGGCTGAATTCCTCAGTCTTCTCACTGCTCCAGTCCTCCCCACAGGTGACAGTTCTCCATGAACTTCTCCACTGTGACTCCTTCCCATGGATTGCAGTTCTTCATAAACTTCTCCAGTATAGGTCCCTTCCACAGGGTGCAGGCCTTCAGGAACAGGCTGCTCCAGTGTGGATCCCCCGTGCAGTCACCACTCCTGCTAACTCCTGCCAACTCCTTTTTCTGTGAGTCCATGGGCCCTGCCAGGAGTCTGCTCCAGGCTTCCCGTGGGGTCACAGTCTCCTTCAGGCGCATCCACCTGCCCTGGCTTGGGGTCCTCTGTGGCCTGCAGGTGGAGATCTGCTCCACCATTAATCTCCTTGGGCTGCAGGGAGACAGCCAGCTTCACCATAATCTTCACCAGGGGTTGCAGAGGAACCTCTACTCTAGTGCCTGGGGCACCTTCTCCCCTCCTCGTTCACTGACCTTGGTGTCCACAGAGTTGTTTCTCTTGCATATTCTCACTCCTCTCTCTGGCTGCAGTTTCTATTGTGCAAGTTTTTTTACCCTCTTATTATATTATGTTATCCTAGAAGAGCTACCACTGTTGCTGATGGGCTTGCTCTTGGCCAGCAGTGTGTTTGTCTTGGAGCCAGCTGGCTTTGGCTCCATCAGGCATCAGGAAAGTTTTTAGCAGCTCCTCACGGACGCCACCCCTGTAGCCCACCTGCTACCGAAACCTTGCCACGCAGACCCGATACACCCCGATACAGTTTTGATCTATTGCCTTGTATTCCACCACTGGATGCCAGGGAGAGGAGATCAGCACCTCCCTCTCTGTTCCCCCGCTTAAGGAAGTCGTACACAGCAATGAGATCACCCACCAGTCTTTTCTTCTCGAAGCTCAACAAACATTGTCTCCTCAGGTGCTTTTCTTAAGTCATGTCCTCTAGTCCTTTCATCACTTCTGTTGTTCTCCTTCGGACACGTCCTTATATTTTTATGTCCTTTTATTGTGAAGCCCCAAACTCCACACGGTGTATACCATGTCCCGTCGAAGATGTAGTCCTACTACTTTTCCCCCAGTTCTCACCCATATGACTCTCTGACACTGCTGCTCACATTTCCTTTGCATTGACTGTTTTGGATATTTTGGATTCTTCCAAAAGTAAATGGTTCACTACTTTTCCCTTTTCAAGGGCTCTATCATAACCCCACCATTGAAAATTCATGCTGGCAGAAGAAAATTGAAAATTATAAATTCTTCAGGCTGTGAAATGTGTACAAGTCAGTCTCAGAATATTTATATAGCCAACCCCATCTCTGGGATATGTTTATGCTGCTTTCATGGAATTATTTTTATCTCCTAGTGCTATTGATAATAATCCTCAGTAAGACCCAAAACCAAACTCGTGTGGAATACATAACACTTTCAGGAGCCCTGGGAATTCTGAGATTGATGGATACGGCAATAGCCAATACTTCACTCTGCAGATTTAAATATGCAAAGATAAGCACAGTAAGATGTGAGAATATTGACAAAAAAATAGAGAATTTAAAAAAAAATCAAAAGATGGAACACTTGTAGTGTAAATCAATTTAATTACTGTATTTATAAAGGAAGAAATGAATGTACTCCTTTCCATCCCAAACTATGAAATAAGACCCATAGCTACAGCCTCTCTAAATCAGAAGATGAAAAGCTAAAAAGGGATGGCACTCTCAAGGCTTTTGCTGTTGTATATAAATCTTAAAAAAAACCAAACAAACAAAAAACCCCAAAACACCTGCATGAAGCACTAAAAATTTTCCTAGAAACAGAACAGTAATAATGTGGTACTAAGGCAAACTAGCAGTATGCCTGGAACTCTCGTAGTAGTGGTCACAACAAAAGAATTGAAAAATGCAGAGTAACACAGCAGTGCAAAATGTTTCCACGTTAGAATTTGACGTGAAACAATTGGCTTGTTTTTGTTGTGTTCTGTTTTTCTCTCCTGATGGACAAATGTTGTGATAATACAAATCATTATTTCATTCACTCTGATCGGAATTATCCCTAGGGGGATGTAAGAGATGGAAATAGTGCCTTACACCCTCAGATTCAGGTGTCGGTAACAGCACCGAGCCATGGCAGACCCACTGAGTGGGGCCGAGAGTAATTAATCGGTAAGAAATGGTGCTGCGGGTGCGTAAATGAAGGAATCGGGCTATGAGTGTTCTGAAGCAATGGGAGCTTTAGTGGATTAGGGGTCTGAAGGAGAGTGTGGTAGTGATTTATATGAATATAACTTACATTTTAAAAACTGTCCTAGATGTATTAAAGGAGATGAGAGCTTGGTGGAAATTAAATTAAGTTGCTCAGTCAATAAAAGAAGAAAGGTATCATCTGTTTTGGTGTGTTTTGTTTAATTTCCTAGAATTTAAAGCAGGAGTGACTAAGGTGGATTATTTTGTTTGTTTGTTTTTAAAATAAACAAAATATGTGGCATGTTTGAAGATACTTTGTCGTATGCCGAATAAAGTTCATATCTTGGGGAGGGGGAAAACAAACCCTAAAAGTTAAAAGTAACTAAACTCTAGTTCTAAAAGTGAACCAAGAGATTGCTTGCGGTTTTTTTTTCCCCCCCTTGTGGGATTGCAAGGACAACTATCCTCCAACCTTTCTCCTTCTGTAAAAGAAATCCAAGAAGAGGGCATGTAAGCTGGTAATTAAGTCTGCTTCACACTGTGTGGTTCAAAATGCAAAGCTAAAGCAAAACAGAGAGAGAAGATCCCTCTGCTGCACCTATTGAGCTGCAGAGAATTAAATTCTTTTTGAGCATCCTGTTATCTCAAAGGAAGGACTGCTTCACAGAAAAACCCGAGTGAAATTCCGGTAATTACAAATGCTCAGTGGTTTATAAACAAGTTCTTATAATGGGACTAAGGCATGCTCAAGGCAAATTTCAGTTTAGGGATGGGATGCAGTCCTTGTGCTCACTGCCATGTTACTAAGGGCAGTGTTAGTAACAACTGTTAGTAACTACTGTTAGTTACACAAACTAATATTTGTGACGGGCACTTAAGGGAAAGGTCAAGGTGAAGTCACTCAACTATGACTGACCATGTTTTCCTAAAATTTAAATGTTTCATTTGATGATAGTAATAAGTGCAGTGTCAGAGCATTAGCCTAAAACGTAAACCCTCCCCCCCAAAAATCCCCCTCCTCCAAACCAAACACCGCCCCCAAACAACTTTCTCTCCAAACAAAAATCCCCCAAACCGATACCAAAGTTTCCATATGTGAGTAATGTTTAAAAGTACTTTCTCAAGATTTCCTCGGGGAGGAGCCAGATTTAATAGGGTACAAAGCCATGTCAATTGTGAAGAAATACTGAACAAAGATTTTTTTATTTTCTAACCAAAAAAACCTTGCTTCTGTCAGTATTTCTTCGGACAAACATTGGCTCTGAAACCTGCTGTAGAAAGTTATAGCGACATAATAAACTTGTTGCATAGGTTACCATAAGAAACGGGTGATATCCAAATAATAAGCTTACAAAATAAAACTTATTAAGGAGTGACATAGGCAGGTAAAAAACTTCAGTAATGATAATTTTAGAAATGCAAAGTGTTACTCAAGTGCCATACGTGGTGTCTGAGGTTCATAGCTTAACTATGCACTGCGTCTTGATTTTGCACTGTGGTATGGCGTGGGGAGGAGCGATGGAAGGCAGTGAGCAGGCTTTCAAGGAGGGAAGATTATGAAGGCGTTTGGCAGCCCCTGTCTCCCCGTGTGCAGCAGGGGTTTGTGTCAGTCTGTTCACGTGCAAAGGAGTCCGGGGACATGGCCCTGATGACCTGGGACACCTAGTAGGACAGTTGATATGGAAAAGTCTTTGCAAAGAGGATGAAATGGAGCTTAGACTAAAGAAATTATGCGAAGTCAAATGCCCGTAGTACTCCAAAAGCTTTGGCATAGTCTTCAAATGATGCATCACCAACGCAAGCCGGTAACTGACTGGTTTAGAGATAACGTTGTTGTACTCTGATAGGTAGGACGGGGGTATAGGAATTACAGGGTTTTATCTGAATGATGGGAGTTCTGAGGGAGGAATAGCAGCAGGTAGCTGAGCATACATGAATCAGAATACACCTTCACATACGCCAAAGCTTCTGTTGGACTAACAGATGTGTCCAGGACTGGCCATTTGTGGTCTTGCTGTGCATCTACATGAACAAGGTGTTGCACAATGAGGATATGCGGGTCTGAGGATGTTCAAATACATTAATTACAATATACCACCAACCTGATGATGTCGACAAACTGGAAAGTGAATGTACTTTATCTCATGGATACCGTAATTATTATTAAGAAAGGGCTGTTCAAAGTATAAGAAAAACGTAGAAGCAGAAAAGCATACTGTGTGTACTGCAGTATATATGTAACGGTGAGCTGTGTCACATATCGGTGCTAGGCTGTTGGACGGGCAGACTCTGCTATGTAAACTGTGACTTCTTGTTCGAGCTACTGATTGCTGTATTCAAAGCTTAAAAATTATGCATTATGAAGGGAAATAAGCCTTTGAACTCTCTATGGGATATTGTGGGTGCTAAATATGATGGAGAAAATTAATGTAATTAAAAACAGCCTAGGGACTATTAAATCTGGAGCTATCCCTTAGAGCCCAGGAACACGAGATTGGCAAAAGGGTGAGATCTTGCTGTGTTACATACATTATATGATTCTATCACATTACATGGCACTTAATAGCACTCAGGCACTAAATAAATTATATAGCCACGCCAGATATGTTGTTTTCAAGTACATTTCTGAATAGATAGTTGTTACTGTGCAAAGAGCAATGGGTACGCTGCCAGACGCGGCATTTTTTTCACAGGAGCATTCTGGCTGGGTGCAGGTAGGATGCAAGCGCAAGGAGATGGTGTTAGAATAATTGGAAATTGAGAGGAACAATCTCTGTCCGAAACTGACTGGCGAATGCAGTGATTATAGGGGAAGGACAGTTCTCAGCCAAGGGACAATGGGTCCCACCAGAACTTTGTTAAATTTGCTGTAATAATTGTCTATATTCAGTCTTAATAGGGACATGTAGTGGTGGCATAACAAGACAGAGGTTTAAGAGAACAAGAGAAATCTCTGTCATGTGACAAGTTGCAATATGTCATAATGTGTTACAATGTGGCAGTGTAATTTTCATCGTTTTTGTTATTTTCCCAATACTTCTGCGTTTCAGCATTGTCTGTTGTAGCTGCTGTGTGTGAATTTCCCACAGGAGCTTCATCTGACAGCTAGAACTTGGTTAACATCTTGGTGATTAAGGTTTTAGCTTGCCTTTTGTACTACAGCCCCCTTTATATCCGTAGCTTTGGATTGTCAGTATCAAGACAATAACTAAGCTGGCACGTGTAATCAAACCGGCAGGAACGAGGGCTGGAGACAAAAAGAACCACCAAGGAAATATGGAGACAAATAGAGATGAAACTGTGAAGCACTACATGGAGAGGGGAGAGAATCCAGAGAGACAGGAGTAGGGGAAACCGTGATATGTTTTTAATTTGTTGGATTGGAGCAACCTGATGACTAGCTGACATATTAAAGAAAATGTGAATAGAGTAAGATGGAGGGGCGGGGGGGGATGTGATCTTTAGAGACTTGTTATGGAAGGACAGGTTTTAAACAAAAACAAACAAAGGGAAAAAAAACAAACCCGTGTTTTCATGTATAGATATCTGAATTTCAAGATGCATCTGTTTTTGACTTAAAATTTGTGTGTTGGTTTGCTAGAATGTAAGGAAAATTTTTTCAATTTTGAAGGGTTTTTTCCTTTCAGATAAATCGCCAGACTGATAATTGTACTAAGAAAGGTTCTGTTTCCAGGCGGACAGAAATCCCAGGCTTTGGGGCAGAAATCAGGTAGACCTCAGATACTCCACATACAAAAATTTTTGAAGGTTTGGCTGTCATAACTTCTAGATGAAGTAAATATCAGATTGATTGTCAAGTATAGTTAGTCACTGAATAGGGGTGAAGCAGTTCTATATCTAGTCATTTGGCCCAATTCCAGTAAAACCTTATTTTATCCAGATTTTTACTACACACTTGCTAAATTAATCTCTGTGAAAGTCACCAACTGGAAGGAGCAGTAGAAACGATACATGGGGGAGGTAGGCTACAGCATATGCTCTGGTTCTGCCCTTGAATAGGACAGTTCTGAAAACAAATTATATAATGTGTTGACAGAAAACTATAATCCCTGAGGTAAATTTGGCTTCCGAAAATATTCTCTAAGAATCATTTGACAGGTCCTTTGAGAACAAGGATATTGTAAGAATGGTATCTGATACAGTTAGCAGATTTGAGTCTATCTAGTCTTTTAGAAGACTTAAAATATCTGTGATTTGTAGTTGATATAGGGAAAATATTATAATATTTGCTTAATTTTGATGGGAAAGAGGGAAGGCTTTTCATCCTACGAGGTTATGTTCTAACACACTTGTTCTTGATCCTGTATCTAGCAAAAAGGGTCCAATTCTGCTAAAAGCTCTGCAGAGAATTTTGTCCGATCTAGCTCCTGGCTGAACTGCTAGAAATCCAGAATACCTGCTGCAGTCGGCGAAGTCTGTGAGGACTTGCACAGAGATTACTGCCAGAAGAACCCGACTCAGTCCAGAGTTACCAAGCGGTGTGTGTTTTATCAGCCGCTTGCAGTTTCCTCACTGATGTAAGGTGGAAAGCTAGTAGCAGCGGAGGAGAACGTGCGGTGCCGGGGCATGGCTCATACTCCAGTGGGTCATTTTCAGAGGGCCCTGTGTGAGACTGTTCTAGGGAGAGTACGGTTTCAGCGAGGGACATGCTGACACGTGCTGAACTTGTAGACTTTAGTAGCGGTGCTTATGCTCGCTTTGCCGAAAATGAGCTTGATGTTGTTAACGTTTTTAATGCTACTTCATGATTGTGCCTTGAACCATAGGCAGCGTACACGTAAGGGTCAAAAGTTGTATTTTGCGGGTGGAAGCCATTTAAAAATGAAGAGGCTCTCTGTAGAAAAAAATGATACTTTACAGTAGATGGGTTTTGCTATTTTATTTACGTGTTCCTGTTATTTTTCCGTATTTGGCGGCATGATAGCGCGGTCTTTGATCATTCTAGTAGGTTAAATGGCAATTGAATGCCGCTGAGAAGCCTTTCTTTTAGGGAAAAGAGTGAAGTAAGGTTCACATTCAAGTTCTTGCATGCTTGAAATAAAGGAAGATCTTACCAGTCTTCGGGTTCACGTTTTAGTTCATCCATACTTAGAAACTTTGTATTCAGTGTATTGTAGAGAATTTATTTATTTGAGTAGATGAAACTTTCTTGTGTTTAGACATTTATTTGGATCACTGGAACAAGCTATGACACCTCGAACATAGCCCAGTTTTGAAGGGAGTGCGAAATAAGAAAGATTCTTTTACAAACCTCATACATATTATTAGAAATATTAAAGTACTGGGGGAAAGTGATCCTTCTGGCATAGTCCATGAGAAGGGATATTACTATTATTTCAGTTATTATTTCACTAAAATATACCTTTTAAAGAAGAGGGAACAGAATGTTAGAAGGTAGCAAAACAATGCTGCAGAATAAACATGTCTGTTTCACGTGTCGTACTAAAAGGATTAAATTGATCCTTCCTGACTGTTTTAACAGGAAACTAATATTACTGGTGATGGTTCACTTTTACCGTCTGTACATTCTTTTGCGGTATGGAGAACTGCCTGCTTTGACAGCCTTGGGCCTCATAAAGTTGTAGGATGATTTCTGCCTCATTTTTTGTTTGATGTAAATATTTTTATCTTTTTTTGTGCTCCTTTAGTTTTATTCCAGTCGTAACAACTGTTGCCCCGTTGGTACCCTGCCTTCCTCCAGCAGAGAGAGCAGCAGTTCTTGCTCTTGGTGCTGTGTGCAGATTGGGCATCAGAAAGTATGTTAGCAGGTATGAAATTGTCGTTCTTTCTCCATCGTAACCGAGTATACGTGACCCTATCCCAGATACGACAACTCTTTATTCTCCCAGAGTGCAGAAGGCTTGAGATGGTGCTTTTCCCCTGGTATTATGATGCTGTCCAGCTGCTCTATTAAGACAGCATAAAAATTCTTCTTTTTGCCTTGAGAAATGCATTCTGTGTTTTTGTGTTAAGTACTGGAACCCTTCTGGCAGGGTTCTTTTACATTCTGTCAGTATTCTGTTCTTACCTACAAAATGTTTCCACTCTGCGTTTGTGAGGTCTTTTTATGACATTCGTTTGGTCCTTGCAGGGAAATCTTTTACCTGCACAAACTCAAAGCAAGTCAAAGGCCACCTTGAGGAGACCATGGTAGATGAAGTAGCGGTACAACAGTATCATGCTCAGAATAATGATCCCTTGTCCAGCTTCCATAGAAATCAGAGGTGCTTCTCTGCAATGTAGAATTTTCATTCTGCTCACATTCTTTATTGATTTCCAGTGCTCAAATCCTGTTTTATTGAAGGATCCTCCCCACCAACTGCAAAATGTCAACATAGTTTACAAAATATTTCATCTTTTCTATCACCAAATTCTATTCAATTAAATGTATAGCATGAGCAAACTTTAAAGCTCCAGAGCTTTCTGGATGAAATAAAGCAGTATAGGGGGTTTTGTTGGTTTGGTTTTTTTTTTACACTGTCCAAGGCAAGGTCTTCATTCAAATGAGGTAGACAGCTGTCATTGACAGTCAGTTTTTTCAGCAGCTGGAAATAACTGTGAAGCTGCTATCTTCTGCATTTTAGACCAAGTCACTCTTAGATTATTATTTAGCCAAATTACGTGACCTGACAATATATGTGACTTCCAAGGAGTAGAGTAGCCGTGAATGGGGTAGTGCTTAACTGCTGTCTATGCTGGGATTCATTTTTTAAATTGTTTTTAATCTGTTTTTTCTTGTAAGTTCTAAGAATTAAATTCTGCTGCTTTACCAATATTAGAGTATAGATAGCATGAGTTCAGCAGTGTTTGCTTAAAGAATGAGACATTGGTGTGAAAAGAGTTGGTAGAGTCATGCTATGTAATACGAGCCAATTTAATCTGTGTTTCAGCGAAAATCAGGGTGTCATTAAAAAGAAAAGAAAAAAGCAAGTTTTAGTTCTTTTCTGTGTTGGGAATATTCATCAAGGAGCCAACTTATCCCTGGAAACATTAAAAAACACAATGAAGCTGCAAAGGCGTGTGAAGGTGACTAGACAGTAGCAAACTCACCCTGTTCAGGTGTCTTGCTTCAACAGCCTATGGTGCTGGGGCAAGAGTGTCGGCACATAATGAAACTCTGGTTGCTCCAGCTCAAGCCAAGTTGAAGTTATGCAGTAATAAATCGGGTACCTAGAAGAGAATAACCAGAGGAGCTGAGTCAGAGCTCTTCTCTTGCAGCAGATTCAGAGTACAGCTCTTCAGCAGATTTTGGTGGCTGCGGGCAAGTATCGGGAGACCCACACGCGTTCCCTCCTCGGCACGCCGAGGAGGGCTGCCCCTTTCTGCCTCACAAGAAGCCCCTGGTGAAGGTGAGAATAGAATCGCAACCCAAAAGAGTTCAGAGCCCCAGTTTCTAGCTTTCTGTGCCACCTTCAGCAAAGCTGGCCCTGTAATACAGATGTAAAAGGATTGCGTAGGCAGTGACTCAGACTTGTTGATTTAGGGTCAGGTGGGATCAGCCCACAAGAACTTAAGTGCAAGAGATATACTTTATCTGACCCTCTTGAAAAGATCAGATTGAAAAGGAAGATGACTAAAGTACAACAAATGAGAAGAAAAAAAAAAGCCTAGAGTCTGACCTCTACTAAATTTTTAGTGCTTTTTCACAGAAATTACTTCTCTTTACACAATAGGGCAAAGGATCTACATAATCTTTCCAAGGAAAGCTTGAATTTTAACCTTCCCCCCCCAAACTGGCACAAGCCATGAGCTCTCCTTCGTACCTTCCCCTCTTATTTCTAATGCCGAACAGGACATACATTTTCTACTTAATTACTCCATACCTGGTGCCTAATCCCTTTGGACAGATTTTATGACCAACTTCCACAAACAACACATAGTCATTATATTCTATTAGTGCTGTGGTCAATTTTTTCATTACTTTGGACTTGATAATGATGATCAAAATTAGATCACATGAATAAATACTGAAAGGGTTTCCACCCCAGTGGAACTGCCAGCTGCAGGTAAAAAGGAAAGGGCTCAGCATTTTCTTGTATGATCTCTTTAGAGGCTTCAAAATGATACGAACCCATGTGAACAGTGTGGACAACCAACTATTAATTCTGTCAGGTTAGGTGGGGGGAATCCCAGCTTGTGTGCTTTGCAGGGTTTGTTTATCCTGATACATCCTGAAACAGCATTTGATTCCCCTTCAGTTTATGAACTCGCAGCAGCTTCCAGACTCTCCCCTGCGATACGGTTCCCTGGGCAGGGGCTTCGAGCCTCACAGCTTGTCTTTCTTGCCCACATGCAGCAACTTGTATTTGTCAGTTTGGAGTTTTGTCATCTTTTTAAGATGATTTCCTCTGTCAAGATTATTTCAAACTGTAATCCTACTTGTCAGTGTTACCCGCAGCATCTCTGGAGTCTGTGTCAGTTATCTAATTAATTTTGCGTCCATATTATAGTAATTTCACTTGCATCATATTTCTAAAGCTTCTCTATGAGAATGCCATGCAAAACTGTGTCAAAATCTTTACTAAAACAAGGTATATGACACCTATTTCTTCTTTCTGGTTCACACAGTGTCTTGAAAGGAAACTGAACTAACCTGACAAATGTTCTTGACAACCACTTGGCTGCTGTTAACCTCCTTGTGCCTATAAACCTCCAAGGGCTTACAAATTCTTTTTAATTAAAGTTCCAGATTTTTTCTCTATGTTGACGTTAAGCCAGTTAATCTAGAATTGTCCAGTTGCTTTGTTTTCATCTTCAAACTCTCAAAGAAAGAGAATCGCTATATAAATGTATGATTTATGGCATAAAAGACCAGAAGGCTGGAGTAGTTACGGGCTTTGCTTGGTAAAATTCTATTGGCCGGAGTCCAGGTTTGTGAAAGAAAACCGTTTAGAGGCAGGCTTTTGCTTTAGTCAAAACCTTTGACTTTTGGTGAGAAATGACTATATAATTTGAATTTGAGGGCATTCCTACAAACTTTTTTAAAGCCACACTTGCTTTTGTAAGAGTCTGCTTAGGAGGAAAAGTAATTTCCTTCAGAAAGAGCTGTATGGTTTAGCACTAGGAGAGCCAGGATGTAGAACTGTGGTTACACGCACTCTGGCAGCATGTGATTCTGAATAGATTATTGCCTGATGCATGGCCAAACTTTCAACGTTTGTAACGAATAATACCGAGTTTTAGCAAATAATCTATATCTGAGGATATGCTTGGGCCTTTTAAATATTGCCAATAGAGAGCCAGTCCTGTGGATTTTATTTTCTTCCGGTGCTTTGTTTTTCATTGGAAAACACTGACTCAGAAATGCAACTCTTTGCAGGTTTTTGCAGGAACATACCTAGATAATAAAATTTTTCATGGAATATTATCAATTTATTTTGTTTCAGCAAGTTCAAAACACTTACTGCACTGTTATAATTTCAGGGCTGTTACTAAATATACGCACGCACAAAACACACCGCACACGATACAGGCAAGATTTATAAAATGCTTGAAAAGCAAGCGTTAAGATATATTTGTTTAGCCCAGGAAAGAGAGGCCAGAGGGAGAAGTTTCAATAGTTTCTAAGAATTAAATGGCTATGAAAAAGGGAGTAATTACCTTAATTTTGAGAAAAGCTGATTTAGATTAAGTAAAAATGTGTTAATTATACGGATGTTTAAGAACCAGAAAAGGCTACATGCGGAGGCTGTGAAATGCCCTTTACTGCAGAATTTTAATTACAGGGTAGACAAATACCTTGCATGGACAGCGTAGTTATATTTGACCTTGTATCAAGTTTCTGGGCATAAATGGAATGATTTCTTAAGGTTCCTTTCAGCTCTTTTATTATTTTTATAATAAATATCAAAGTGGTCACATCTAAATTAAATGTTTTGAAGAAGGTGATAAGACCCAGACCTCAGAATGCACTGTAGCATAGAAACTCTGATTTCTTACTAAGCCTAGTTAGGAATTGGAGAAGATTCTAGCTAAGGTTGCATCTCTTTGTGACAGAGTTTATAAAGATTGGTCAGTAAAATATACCTATTTTCAAAAAAGCTAAGTTTAGATCTCCTGCGAGAGATCTTTCTTCCTGCATCTCTATAGCAGCACCACTGAACTTCACTGAATCAAGGTCACTTCTAATTTTCACTTTCACGTGAAAGTGTTGTGGTCTGGCTTCTTGTTTTCTTTTCCTCATGCTTTGCTTTCCTGTTACTGAAAACCCACGTATCATACCAAGAGCTCAGCAGATTATGAAAGAAAAAGCATGTAAATTGCATCCATGGTGTAGACAATCTGAATTATACTCCACCATATGTCATCCCACTGACTTGAGGAAGAATAGCTATTGACATATACTGGGAAAGGAAATTTTGAACATGCAAAACAACATAAATATAGGAGAGTAATATGTAACAATGTAAAGTGGCCTTCAGATTCTCAAATGGATTAATGTTATTTTTTACATCAGCCCACGCGATCAATATTGCTTTTTCTCTTTCTGTTATTTAACACCATAGTTCGGGCTTCTAAAAGCAGTGATTAAAAGCATTCTTCCCACAAATATATCTCGAAATAATTGGTTTTCTTTGATAGAATTTACCTAACCAAAACTACATGATTTCATCTGGTCAGGGACACGTCGTTGCGTCTGGGGTGAGGGGGATGACTCAGGCCTTCCGCCAGAGAGAATGAATATGATGTGGTGTTCTCTTGTTTGTATGGCACCAAGAATGACCCAGGTGCTATTGAGGTAGGTAGTAAAACTAAGGGAATGAGTTCCAAACACAAATGATCCTGCTCCGCACAAAAGCAGATCCAGGCATGAGAAGGGAATGAGCGGAAAGAGAAGTGATAAGTAGTTTTTAGCCTGAAGAGTCAGCAATTATGTGGAACCCATTACTGCTGCGATGTACCATGGTGCAGGATGACATTACAGCGCTGACTCTTTGCATCGTGACAGAGGTGACGACATCTCTGCAAAACTGAGCATGTCACTTCTGGAAGCAGTAGTCACTCTCCCCAAATGTGTCAAAGGAGAGACTGTGCAGAGTCATGCACTCGTAAATAGACTTGTTCTGAATGCACTTACTTTAACAGTCAGTGATTATGAAGAGGTGATGAAACCTGAACCCGTGCTTTACAACTGCCAAAACAGCATTCAGCCAATATAAAAAGTTAGGAATAAAGATGCAAAACTGTCGTCAAATGAAATTTCAGGAACTTTGCAAATGACAGTGACTGCATCCTCATTAATGAACTCTGCTGTGAAAATTCATTTGTACATGAAGTAAAATTTTGAGAGGAATGAACATGCCTCATATCAAGAGAGGATTCCAGTGGCTTTAACAAGAAATACCATTAGTTTATCCTTCTATCTGGGCAATGCAAAAGAAGTTCCACGGTTTTAGTAGCTGAAACGTGGTTACCATAACGCTGTGTTCTGTAAAGGCTGTAAAATGAATGCTGACGGAGGCAGGCCAGCAGGTGCTGCAGTCCTGGGCAGGCGTTAGCCTCTACTCTTCTTCCTTGTGGAAAAAAATTGGGGCATGACTGAATCTTGGGTTTTGTTGTGTTTTTCTGGTTGAAGTAACAATTATTTGTGACATATTACAACACAATATTTTCGTAATATGAGGGAGGGTGTGCAAAAGTATTACACAAGCTTATGTTTGAAGCAGTCAAACCTGAATACTAGAGAAGAGGGTAGGACAAGAAAGAGATTGCAAACTTGTGGGGTTTTTACTGCTCTTAAACAGCTTTGTGGAATGTGGCTGGGTGAGTAGAAATGAGGCAGAAAACTATGCAGGGAAAATGTAGCCACTGAAAAACATTCAAAAATTAATAAGGACCTTAAAATTGAGCCCATAACTTATAGGGTATTTAAGAAACTTCTTGTTCTTTCTAATGGAGGTTTGGAGCTTTTTAGGGTATGTCTTTTTAGCTTCTCTTTGTAGTTATGAGGATTTTCCCTTTTTCCTGTAAAATAAACTTGACCTTCTCACAAAATCATCAGATACTAGCATTTAAAGCTTTGCTCAGAGTTGTGAAATATTGAATATTGTGAAACAGAGAGAATGGGCACTGTTAGCTGGAAGTCCATAGGAACTACAGGCAAATAAGCCAAAGCTTATTTAAGGGGGAAGGTTGAGAGGGGAAATGTGACAAATTCAG
Source organism: Buceros rhinoceros silvestris (assembly GCF_000710305.1). NCBI lineage: Eukaryota > Metazoa > Chordata > Aves > Bucerotiformes > Bucerotidae > Buceros > Buceros rhinoceros. The sequence continues at coordinate 172,351 of NW_010417001.1, read as the reverse complement.
AGGTGAAAGGTGCATTTTTTAGAGTTTACCTCAGGTATATTGTTGGCCTCAAGGAACAGATAGGCTGTTACCTAAGTACCAGCACGAAATTCCTCCTGAATGTAACCTTCTGTTTAAGCACTGTTTCCATTTATTTTCCAGGTTCCTCCATTTAGTGATTCGCAGAGCTTTCAGGTGTTTCTTTTCTCAGCCCCAGCGTGACTCCCTGCATGTGGGCTCTTCAGTTCTCCCTACCTTTGCAGAGAGCCCTCACCTCTTCCCTTTGCAGTGTCCTTTTCTTGCGGATCTTGGGGCTTGTGCCAGAGTGCATCGTGTACCAAAAGATGACTGTCTCTGTGTTGGGGACACCAGGGCTACTGTTGGAAGCATTTAGGACATGCTGTGTTTTTAAGATAGAAGAGGTGAAATAGTGGAACAGGCTGGTGACAGGAAGACAAGTCACCCTGCTGCGTTGTTGTTGTAGGAAATCAAGGAAGTAGGTTGTCTGTGAAACTTCCAAAGAATGACAGTTTCCCAGTTTTCTTCCATTCTTCTTCTGGATGCTGCTGTGTGCCTCTCAACTGGAGAAATCCACTTCTTGTGAAATACCAAGTTTTTCTTGTAAAGGTCATCCTGCCTCAGTTTCACCATCTTTATCTGGCCCTGCCACAGGGTCAGGTGATACCACTAGCCCCACATGACCTACCCGGTTAAGGGAAATGATGAGTAATTAAAAGGCTGAACTGCTGAAACATGCAGCTGACTTGAAAAGCATCAAACATGAAGCACTGCAAAGTGCTGCGTAAAGCACTTCAGATGAAGACATGGCAGAGATTCTAGGCTCCTGCCGATTTCTGTGGTGATGGGCAGTAACTGGAATTTTGAAGAAGTGATAAAGCCAGCCACAGCAGGCTCTCCTATTCATAAACTGCCATGTTCTTCGGATCAGAGAAGTACAAAATGTTTTCTGTTTTACAGAAAGTTATTTCGGTAATATAATCTTACTTTGTTCTAAAATTGCACTCTGGGAAACAACTTTACCCCATGAAGGGTGTGGTTAAAGTAGCACAATACCAGCTGTGATGGTGTTGAAAAATTATCACTGTTCATGCATGTGATTCATACATTGTCTTTCACAGGTAGAACAGGATGAAAAGAAATGAATGGTTTTACCAAATAAACGATTTTTCTGCTACCTGTCTAAATGGGCTTTTAAGCAGACAGGGAGACAGTAATCATACTTTGCATCGTTAGTGATGTTACCGGGTTAATGTAAAAAAATGGATTTCGTGAAACAGACTGAGGTCATGGAATACAAAGTGGGTGATAGATATGTGGATATAAATGAGTTGCTTCTCCAATAATTTAAAGGAATAAAAATTATTGAGGCTGGTAAATATTAGGCTGGCCTAATTGGCTTAAAGTAAGCAGTGTTGGTTTACTCTGATTTTCATCACCAGACTTAGTGGTTGTAGCTTTTAAAGCAGGACAAGAAGCAGAAAACTAAAAGGACTGTATGCTCGGAGGCTGCAGAGTGGATGCTGTAATGAGTTTGTTTTGTTTGTTAAATAAGCCATTTTCTTGTTTTGAATACGATTACCTTAAAAAAAAAAAAAGATATGTAAGAGGATGATGGTGGTCTTCCACTCTCCTGGCTGCCAAGCAAGTACCATTCTTTAAGAAACAGCACTTTAAAACTTCTTAGGTTGATTTTGCACAGCACAAAGACCGCGATGTGAGGATGAGGGGGAATTCCTGCCAGACCGCTCCTGTAGCAC
>NW_010417001.1:168624-170457 GCF_000710305.1 Buceros rhinoceros silvestris | reverse complement strand
TGTAGCCAGGGCCAGGGAGGGCCTGTCCAGGGGGCTTCATGGTGCCTTCATTCTTCAACCTCATGCATAAGTAATGCTTCTATCAGCCCCGGGCTAGTTTCTTACGTGCAGAAAAAGCAATATATAAGGTAATGCTGATCCTATAAAAAATCTCTGACATGAATGGAAATAGAAGTACAGAGAAAGTTCTACCTGCTTTTCCATTTGCCCTGCCCGTGTTCAGACTTTCAGGGTTATTTTAGTACAAAATTATTGTTCTTTTTTGCATCTCCATCTTCATTTTAAAAGCTGTTTGTTTAGCTATATTTTTGCATATGCTGTGGATTCTCTCCTACAGTATTAATGGACTTAAAAATTTAGGAGAGAATTTTGTGTGGCAGAACCTAAATTCAAGTAAGCTGTGGCTCTTCAAAATGTTCATTGATTCAAGTCAGTGAAAGACAAGACTTTAAAGTCGGTCTGTTGCAAGATTTGAAGGCTGATGCATAAGCTTATTTTGATGCTTTTGAGATCCGGAAATATCTGTGTGGGTGGTACTCCTGTCTTGAACGTCACAATTTCTGAAAAAAAGAGGAGTTTCTCCTTGGAATCTTTCAAAGTGGGGGTTTCTGTCTGTGAATTTCTATTAAAAGTCTGATTTCAATCTTGGCTCCATCTGTGGAGTCTCTGAACTAGGTGAAAGTGTTTCAACCAATAACATAATTAGTCCATTATGATTTTTCCTTAAAAACCCCTACAAACAATGAACAAACAACAGAAATAACAGAGACAGAATCTGGGCACACAGCTCATCACATGTGCCTTCACAGGCCTTGTGGAAGTGTAATGTAGTAGGAGGTTAAACTTGTGTGCAATGCAGAGAATCAATATTTTTGTCCTAACTACTTAGTGTCAATACATCTTTTTATATGCCTTATATATGAACACATGAACACCTAGAGTTTTTTGTCAATAAACCGATATCTAGTAAATGTCTATACATTTTGCAAAGTATTTCTTGAATATAAAATTTGGTTTTCTTCCCCTGTTTTCAACAAGAAAGGAATTTCATGAATTTGAAAATTAGTACTATGAACTTCATAGTCCTACAGTGATTAATTAAATGCGGGAGTGGTGTAAATAATATCATGCTGGCGTAACTTTTAATGGAGTCCTATAGTACATGTGAGACTAGCGCATTGTGACCGCTAGTTCCTTCTAATTTTCTGAGTTCCTTCTAATTTTCTCTCATTTCTGTCACTGCATTTTTCTATCACTCATATGTCAGGTGTGATTAAGCAGAAAGAAGTAGCAGATGACGAATAACTAGGTAAAGTGATAGTGCTTCATCTTAAATCCTAATTTTTGTTTGCTCTTCTGCTGGAGCACCATCCTTTGGTTCAGTCTGGAAATTCCGCCAGCGTTCATGAGCTTCCTCACCACAGTGCAGGGCTTTTAAGTTAGGATTGATGGGTGGAGGATGATAACAATCTGCAAGTAAGTGGGCTTGCCCCTAGACCAGGACTAAAGATCTGGAGTTCTATGCTTTCTGTGACAAGCTTGAGGAAGAGACAGAATGATAGTGGGTCAGTCCTCAGATCAGCCGTGTCTTTGTTATACCTGTAGGCAGCAGGGAATGTTGGGTTACATGGCGTAATTTCTGTGACAGGTGTACTGTCTCTTAATGAGGAGCTTGTTCAACAAAGACAAACCTTGCAAAAAAACCAGAGGTCTGCAAGGAAAGAGGCATTGTTCTGTGTATCAAATATCTGTACGTCTTCTCTAAGGCAGAGATCAAGGAGGACAAAAAACCCTATGAAAGTGATCTTTGGATGACAGCTAAAGAGAAGAGCG
>NW_010417001.1:163425-168543 GCF_000710305.1 Buceros rhinoceros silvestris | reverse complement strand
AAGAGCGGTGCGAGCACTCCTGTGCGGCCCTTCACTGTGAACTGCCAAACCAGAAATATTAGGGTGAACCTCTTGGTGAGCAGTGGAGGGAGTAACCCAAGGCACACGATGGCTTGATAAGATGCAGATTTAATGACTTTGCTGGGAAGGGGGTGTAGTAGGGTATAAATCAACCAGATTCTTTAAATCAGAACGTGTGTCGTCTCTTACTTCATAACAGAGGATTGATTTAGAAAGAGATACTTTTGTAGACTTGATTGTACCTGCTAGATAATTTCTGCATAATTAATGTTAAAGTTGGAGGTAGTCTGAATGAGGACAGCCAAGAAACATTAGGGTCTGTGATCTCTGGAAAGATTTTTACTTTTCACTTTTACTGGTCCTCCCAAGCAAACAAAAAATTCCAAAATGCTCACTAAAGGATCCAAGGTATTCCGCAAACGTAGTTTCCAACTGCCACAGAGAACTCCTGAAGCACTTTTCCTGAAAAGCTCTTCCAATTGAAGAAAAAAGGTACAATGATGTAGCAAATCTTTTAAGGGAAATAATTTCAGAATAACCTAGGGAAGCATGGTGTATATGAAGTTACAATAGACAAGTCCAAACTGGTTGGAAATCCTGATCTAGATAGTCACTCGGTGGTCCAGAGTAGAAATGAAAGGCTACGTTGAGCAGGGCTGGTCAGTTATTTGTCTTGAGCCTGATTCTTTTCTGTGTGCATTTATACAGTTTTTAATGAATGAGCTAGAGGATACGAACAGTGCGTCAGCTTTTTAAATGTGGAGCGTGTCTGTGAGAGCACTTGGATATGTAGAATCCAAAAGGTATCTTGCAGAATTAGAGAAATGCTGTGAAGAAGATGGATGGAGTCTGCTGGTTATGCTTAGTGAGAGTGAAAGCAGGGGCAGGAAGAGCTGGCCTCCACGTTCTGCAGGGAGTTATCGTGGGTTTCCAGTGGATCGTGAGCTGAACATGGCTCTAGTTTTTCTAAAAAGGCAAACTTGCTTCTTTTGCAGTGGCTGGGAAGAATTGCCATAAGTAGTCTAGCAAAACATGATGCAGCTAAGGCTGTGATTCTGGTACGAGCAGAAATGCACCCCGCCAGATGTTTGAGCGAAGGTATGCCAGATGCTCCAAGTTACTAAACAAGCCTCAGCTGCAGTGTGGTTGATTACACACTGCAATTCAAGAGAGATCCAGATCAAAAGGGAGATACTAGGGAATAGAAGAGAGAACTGTTTGGTCTACAGAAATACAAGCTTTACCAAGGAAAACAGAATGAGAGAAGACTGAAGAGGGACGTATTTTCAAAGATATAAAATGCTGCTGCAGAGCGGAATGATCCATTCTCCACATACTCAGTGAATAGGACAGAAAAAATAATCATCTTGCATTGTAGCAGGGAAGATGGATGTTAGGCGTGGGGACGAACCCTGTTAGTGTTAAATCTAGTCAGTTTTGATGCGGGAGATGGTTGTAGGTTGTGGAATTTCAGTGATGGAGACTTTCAGATCAAAAACCTGTCAGGGCTGACGGCGGAGCCCAGCAGCACCGTAGAGGACTGTTTGAGATGTCTTACAGGCATCTTTTTTTAAATGTTCCTGTATCTTTTTTATGATTCTACAAAAGAAAGCACAAAAAATCAAAATGAAGAGGTTTTGCAAGGCCAAGCTGTTCTGTTTCATTTCTTCTCCATGTTCCAGTCTGTTAGGTGCTAAGTCACCTGGCAGTCTGATTTTAGTGAGTCGGTGCTGTAACTGTTAGTGATGGAAATGGAATCTCAGAATTTATTTTCATCCACACCTGACCTAAGAGTCAGCTTCCTTATAATGACTACTATTCTTTACTCAACGCACCTTGGAATCAGAAACTTAGAAACATTGTAAAGTAAATTCAACATTTCCTTTAAACATAGATTCAGGAGTAGGATAAGCAGCACTTGTCCGCTTGTCACGTTCAATTTGGGGTATTAATCATTGTGCAGCTGAAGTGTCTGGGATTTACATACATCTATTTAGGTTTTTTAAGAGTTTGGGTTTCTGAAAGTCACTTTTATTCTCCCATCTCCAGGCCGATTCTAGCATAGCAACATTTTTTTTTTTTGAGTGCTGTGACAGAAGGTTGTGGAAAGACAGATCATTTGAGCTGATTAAATGATTATGTGAGTCTGATATATTTGCTAATCACTTTCAGTTGAAGAATACGTCATTGGACAATAAGTCTGTCAAATTCATTCAAAAGCTTGACAAAATCTTTGTGTACAAAGAATGACGTTAAATGTGCAGCTGTTGTCTGTTACGGAGGCACTGATGAAATCTATGTCTTGCAGAACAGTAAATGCACATTTATATGGAAGAATTATTTTGTAAAAGCAGCAGGTTTTGATCTTTATGACATTTTATTCCCTCATGCTTTTCAAATCAACATTTAATTTGAATTTGCTAAATATTGTTTAGTATCTTTATTCATTCATAACATGCATATTTCTATGTTCTCATGGAGGCAGAAGTGCATTCATCATAAATAATAGAGTTTTGAGCATATTTTAACAGAAATACCCACCGTATGTAGTAATTCAAAAACGAATTTGCAAACCATTGTTTTGCAAACAAGATTAAATGCAAATGTTGAATATAGACACTGTTTCAAGTACGATAGATTACACTTTCCATTCTCAGTTGCCAACGTTATTGTTATGAGTTGTCACGTGTGGCGGAGTTCTCAGTAATTCGGAATCCTTGTTGTGGAGCGTACAATTTCTGCAGTGTGCTTCTGCAGTTAGAGGAGTTGAGTAACACAGACTTGAGAGTTGGTTTTGTGATTCCTTTTATGTTCTTTAAACACTGGAAGTGATCACCCGTTGATTAAATTTGGGATTCTCTCTATTCAGTAGGTGTGGAGCAGGGTGAAGTATAAAATTAGGAGAAGGGAGTACGTGTCCGGTGAGACAGAGTTGAAAAGACGGAAAAGCTTCAGTTTCTGTGGAAAACACGTGGAGAGGGAGAAAGAGGAGGGTTTTCCCCTCACTAATCCTGAGTCTAGTGTTCTGCTGGAGGCTTATCCACACCCTCATATCACGGGTATTCATTACTGGCAAATGGGATGGTTTTACTTCATTTTCTAAAGCAGGCAAGGACAACTTGGAATAAAGCTGCGATTTACTCTCCTGGAGCCGATCACAGTTTTAGCTCAGGGTGCAAACTCTGGTGTACTCTGAGTGCCTTTTGGGATCAGGTGAGTGCAGCTCTACCGGTTGGTGATCACAGGCAGCACTTCAAAAATCAAAATCCTGATAACCCAATTTAGATGAGAACAGCTGTTACAAAAGCATGTCTAGGTTTGCAGAGGGGTTTCTGGCAGTCTCAGCACAATGCAGTAATATTTGCTTTTGTGCACATGAGGTTGTTTTGGTAGGTCTTTTGGGGTCCTGATTTTTTTTCCATATTTTTTTCCCAATGTTACTGATCAGATAGTAAGTTTGACTGTGCCAGACTTTCATCTGTTATAATCTACCTGCATTTAACAAAACTACTCCTAGGATCCATTGCTCTAGTAGGGAGACAATCAGATCTACTTGATTCATTTATTCTTTAAAGTGAATCTGTATTTTAAAGGAATTGCACAGTTGGGATTAATTTAAATGACCAGTGGACATTGCTGTTGCCTCTGCCAGAGACAGGAGCGGGTATCTTTCTCTGGCTGTTTAAATAAACGCAGCTCTAGGTCCAGGGGTTCTTCATAGGACAGTTTTGGAAGCTTGCCTCACGTCTCTATTCACCAAAAGTTTTATTTTCATTTTAATATCCATAAGCAGCCATTGATTATTTTTTCCTAACCTAATTTCTTCCCTGATATATTTAATACCAGGCCAGATCTGCCATCCATCTAAAAATCACCAAGGCTTTACAAGCCAACTTTGCTATCGATTTACAAATCACGATGACTTAAGTCGGGAATTAGAAGCAGGCTTAATTTTGGGGGGAAGTGGAAGATTCTTAAACCACTTCAGCCTTCTCTCATGACTTAACTTGTGATTCTGTTTGTTTCAGTTCCTAGCTCATGGACTTTATCAAGTTACAACAGACAACATATTGTAGCTGATTCAAGTTCTGGCAGTCAGAATGGTTGTGTGAGGTTTTTTCCTTTTAAAGAAAAAGAATATTTTTTAATAATTCTAGAAATATGCATTTTTAATTACAAGATGGAGAATTAAAATCTATTGCATTAGGAGGAGGAAACATAGAGTATAACAACAGTATCTCTTTAACGAAGAACCTTGAACTATTTAAAATTGCTATTAATTAATGTAATTATGTCCTGATTTCCTTGATAAACTTCATCAAAACCTTTTTTTCTAAAAGTTCCTCCCAGATTATATTTCCAAAGGTGAAATTGAATTTTTGCTTAGAAAATTCACTAAATTTCACCAAAATGTCACTAAGCGAAATTTTCATTCTTAGTAAGAATGAAAATATTGAAGTTCAGTCATCTTAATTTCTAACGGATTTGAAAGATGATTCAAAAGCATCAGGATTGTTCCTGTTAATCTTATGCCAAAGGTGTGGCTTCCCATGTGTTTCAGCCATAGAGAGATGGTTAATCACCTTTGTCTTCAGCTGCTGCTGTGAGCAGAATTTTATGGAAATCAGTATTTGGGAATTTACATGGACTGATTGTGCCATAGAATTCAGTAGTGATGGCTGTATTTGAAATACTGTGTCAGTTTTGATCAACTTTCAAGATCAGCCCACTAGAATGATGTCATTTTTATATATTAAACATATAATATTGCATGTAGAATATTTGTAATAATAATATATACAGTTTCATGGACTCCTACTTCAGTATCAAATGGCAGCATGTTTTTATGGTGCTTTGGGGATGGTCAGATCAGAGAACTGTTTTTAGAAGAGGTATTTACCCAGATGGACTTTCTAAAGCATCTGCAAAAGAGCCGAGTCTTGCCTTTGCACTGTTCCAAATTCACTTGATTTTGGAACTCTTGTAGGGGAATATCTTCGTATGTTTTAAATCACATAGGACAGGATGTTCCAAGGGACAGATTCTGTACGTGGTGGTGGTGCCGAAGAGGCACCTTCCTCTACAAATGGCTCACCT
>NW_010417001.1:158313-163287 GCF_000710305.1 Buceros rhinoceros silvestris | reverse complement strand
GAACTGAACAGGTGGAAGCCCCAAGTACTTCACAGAGCTACAGGTTGTCAGCAGAGAATTATCCTGAAATTCTGCAAAAAGATTAAAGCATAGCAGACTAATTTGTAGGCTTTTTAGCTTATTATCAAAAAAAGCTCAATAAGTCAAAAGCCTCAAAGTCTGAAAAAGTGGCTCTGTCTGACATATAAAGGGTCAACAAATTAATGTTTGTTGAAAAGAGCTAGGACTTTACTGATCAACACCAGATGTGTGGTGTTGTAATGGTAATGGCTACAGCTGATTTGCATCACAGAAGGACAGGGCAGCATTTCTCTTTGGGCTTGTTGTCCTTTCAGTGTTTTACCTGAAAGACAACATGTTTTTGCTACTTATTTTATGAGATCATCACATATATTCAAGGAGGTAATTTCTTGCTTGTACATATAACTTGTACATTTCTTATAAACTAATCTGAAGAAGTCCTGTGGAGATATTTACAAAGATGACTCAGTTTAGTTGTATTTTTGACAGATTTCTTGTAATGTATCATTTATAGTGAAAGGAGAACTCATCTGATAGAAAAAGAAAACTGGTGCTTTACAAAGTGTGCTTTGCTGCCAAAAACTTCATGCATATGGACCGACTCTGTGTTTTGACAGTGTGCGAGGGGAATACCAGATGTCAGCTGATCACCGTATACAGAAGCTCCAGGAATGCATATTTACCAATAAGAAGTTGTCCATTTTTTAATGGGAGCTGCTGGAATGAGCTATTCAACAGCTACATTTGGTTATGACTAGGGCTGCATGTGGAACTGACTGGGAAAAGTTACTACCGTGGAGAGAAGTCTTGTCTCTCTTCTCTACGGGAACAGAAAGTCTTGGAGAATCTGGTAGGGATGTTGAAAACACATCAAGTGAAGGTTTAAAATGTTATTATAAATCCCTGCATAAAAGTCAGTTGTACAATACCTCAGAATTTAGAGATCGGAAATAAAAATTTTAAGCAAGTTCAAACTTTGTTATGTAATAAGAACATGGACTTCAGATCAATTGGCTCTCCACCAAAAAGGTTGAAGATTTTAAATATTTAGCAATATGTACCTTTTAACCTTCACCCCCCTGCAAAGCAGTCTAAACTCTATCCAAATCGTTAAATTAATCCTTAGTGGCCTCTGTAAATTAAAAATTTCATTTCTCTAGCATGCAAATGATACCATTAATGTTTGAAGATATACAGCACAAAAACCCCCTCCCAACCAGCTGCCTAGTGTGGTATGAAATCTTCAGCATAGTTACATTATAGACATGTAATAGAAAGAGTAATTTCAAATTCATTATTGCAATTAAATGGCAATGCCTAGCTTTTATTCAAAGGATAAAAATATAGTCTTTTTCTGAAAAGCATGTGTGGATGCATTGCAAACTGAACAATAGAAGGGGTGGGGGAAAAACCCCTATATTCCTACGACAGAGTTTAGTATCTGCAGAAACTTGGGGACTGTCTATTTCAGTGCGGTTCAGGTGGATCAGCTGTAGATCAGTGCACTTCTCTCTCTTGGAGGACTTGGTGTCAAGGGAGACCTGGTGGTCACCCTGGCTCCAGCTCAGGTACCCTGGTTCACTCCCCCAGCTTCTCCCTTGGGTTTTCAGTGGCAGCAGCTTGGTGAGAAGGTCCCACAGGCACCTCCTACAGACAGCGTGAGAGGAAACCACCTAGTGTACGCGGCTGTATGAAGCTGTCTGTGAGTACCTCTTGGGGAGTTGCCCCATGCTGGAGGACCTGATGTCTCTGCATAGGGAGCCCACTTTGCTGGTGCTGCAGCAAGCTGCTGGTTGTCCTGGTGTACCCCATGGTCTGGGTACTCGGGGTGCCTTGCTCATGCTGCCCACCCATTCTGCAACACTGGGGTCGCCTGTGCTCCTCGCAGGACTGGTTAATGAAAAGGGGTTGGGAGTTTGGGAAAGGCAGCTCGGGATCGTCCACCACCCATGTCCAAGCCCACGTGGCCACCTGAGGCTGAGCCTAGAGCACTACCAAATATCAGCCAGAAACACATAGGCCTGGGCCAGTGGCGTGACCTGGGAAGGGCAGCTGAGCAGTTCTTGCAGCTGATGCTTTGCTTCTGGGTGTCAAATCAACACAGAAATGCACATCATCGTGTTACGGTTTTTCTCCTGGCTGTTGCCTTTATTTCAGGAGATATGAGTGGCCTTGGCCAGCAGGGAGGTGGCAGCAAGGAGCTTCTGTCAGGACACGCTGAGGGTCTCTGTGGTCCACTGTAATGGGGGGGAGCTCCTGGAACCATCCTGGAGCCATGAAACTCTGGCAAACAGCTGTTCACAAACACTGCCTTCCGTTCTGCTTGGTTCCTGGTCACTTTGGCCTTTCTCTATTCAGTCCAGTCTAGCCATTCTGGCTTTTCTCTATTTAAAAATATGTTGCTGTTCTGAATTGACAAGCTTTTTGGTCATCTGCTGTAAAGTCAAAGTTCAGGCAGGTGTAATTGAAATCTTGGCCCAAGCTGGGGTCCTGTCACAAACTGTCAGGTCCTGAAGCTTTCACACTGTTAAAATGCACAAAGATGCTGCTGTACTTTGGAAGCTTTGGCTCAAATCTAGACAACCTGTGATGGCTGCTTAATGAACCGGAGAGAGGCCTAATGGAGTTAGTTAAACTAAATCAAAGCACTGTGATTGCTTTGAAAGTGGTTGGGGTTGAAATGCTTCAATACTGTATGGTAGCACAGAAGTACCGTTTAGTTTAGAATTAGATGTTTGTGCTGTATTTTTGCCTGATAACTTTCCTTCCAGTATTTTCAATTTTTTTCAAGATAAGGTGAACCAGGGTATTGTCAAAATAAACTTGAATGTCCAGGCAAGAAATGCTTGTTTCAGTTGATTGCTGTCTTTGTTCTATTTTACGTGAGAACTATTTTAACATCTTGTCAAATATCAATGCTCTGAAATACTTAGCTCAGTAGTCAAATCTGCTAGTATTTCTTCCTTTATAGATACTGATAGCAATATCTTTTCTTCTTTCATGTCACAAAAGTAATATCAAATCCTACGATACCCTAGAGCGCAGTGAGCAGAGAAGGGATGACTGGACAAAAAAGTGTTCTGGTCTCTCCAGCCTACACGTGGCTCCTTACAGACCACAGCCAGGAGCTCACAGCTGATGTAATGGTCGATGCGGTTGTGGTGGCCCTCCCGCTTTGTATACTGAGATGATCTCAACACTGGGGACTATTTTTTACTAAGCTGTTTCTTTCATAATATTTTTAGATTAAGTTTTAAAGAGTCATATTGGCAGCTGGATGGAAATGATTTGGCTATTATTTTGCCACATAAATCCTTTATAAAGACCCAAGGAAAAGGGTTCTTCTGTTCACCAACAAAGTATTCACAAATAAAAGATAGTTATAGAGGCTTTGTGAACGTTCTACAGATCACCACCTATGTGTATGTACTAGTACTATAAGTCAGCCTGTAGGCAACCTAAGTGATTTTCAGCCGTGTGTGTCTCTGTGTTATGGTGATGAACACGTGGCAGGAGTTACAAGTCTGGGTTTGGGTCCTGTCTCAATGATATTTTTTTTTTTTCCAGGGAAATAAAATGGACTTTCTGCATTAAATTTCACTGTTAATGAAATTGTTTGCATATTTATCTGAATGTAAACGTTTAGGTACTGTAGACAATCAATGATTATATGTGAAGTACAGAACTATAGGGTAGAATAACTTGGATTAGCCTCAAATGTAATAAGAAGAGACTGTGAAATGGGCAGCTGTTGGTACAACAGCAAGACAGTCTTACGAGCAAAGATTTTAATTTCAGGGTATTGAGGAATCAAAAAGATACCCTTTTTTTTCTTCCCCCCAACAATAATTGTCATAGGAAGCACAGCGACAAGTGTTTTCAGAAGAATAACGCTAGTTACCTAAAAGAGCCTGGTTACTTACTAGACCCTCCAATCATTCTTTCTAGTTTACACAGTCTGTTACTCTAGGGGGTGAAATCCAGAAATTGCACTCAATATTTATACATAAAAATCCCAGCAGTTTCAGGAGGACTTTTACCTAAACCAATTTCTGAATAAGCGCTTCAGAATCTGTACCCTAGTGGAAATGTGTAATCTGAATTTAAAAAGAATTGCTCGGAGTATACAGAAAGCTATAACGCTCAGCAGCTGAAAAAGAGAATCCGAGGTTTTAAATTATTAATTCCTATGAATTTGTTACCCTCTACTTTCCTTCAAAACTTTTCACTATGAAAGAAATTATCCGTATTGGCGCGAGGTTTCTGTCAGTCAGACTTGCAGTGCTCTTTCTTCAGCCGAGGAAGCAGGGTGGTCTGGTTACTCTGTGCTAACCAGTCCTCTTGTGCTATACAACCTCCGTTCAGCTGTAGTTTAGTATGACAGATGAAACAGTCATCTGGGAACAAGGCTTCACGCTGGTGGGCTAACACAGAGCCAGGGCTCTTATGGTGACCTCAGGTGAAGATTGTGTTTTGACCACATCCGGACTTGAAATGAGCTACTTGAATAGTTAAAATGATGATAAATGTTATTGGGCCATATGATAAAGGTTCTGTAATTCTTGTCACCTGCAATATTTCATGGTTTTTTTTAAAGGTAGTAGTCAATATTTGATCTTCATGAGAGTTGAGCGATCAGAGAATTGTGTAATAAATAGACATGCACACTTTGTCACCATTCTTTGACCTTTTGTGTCTTCTATGCACAGATTAGAATCTGTCTAGAAGAATGTTGCTTTTTGTGAATAACTTATTTTTTTTTCAACAGTAGTCTAAAATAAGATGAGATTAACGTGGAATTTCCTGGCTTTTTTGAGATTCTTTGATCGCATTCACTATGGGCAGTACAGCTCTGGTCCAACTAGGTGACAGACTTTCACATTTATATAGAGATCTATCTGGGTCAACAAATTATAGATCTGACCAAATTAAGATTTGGTGATATCTAAAGGA
>NW_010417001.1:137367-158227 GCF_000710305.1 Buceros rhinoceros silvestris | reverse complement strand
TATCTAGTCTTTCCCTGCTGCCTTGTTGAAACATGTTCTGTGTTGGGGTAATTGCCTCGTGAATGTGAAGCCTTTCTGCAAACGCGGAAGAGCAATGTTAAGACAAATCAAGTTTGCGAACATCATTAATGACTTACGCAGTATTTGTTTTTTCTCTGCACGTTTCTAGATATTTCAGTGTTGGAACAAGGGCGTAATTTAGAGTGTTCTAAGTGATTAAAAAAACCCCAAAATTTTCATAGAAAATTAAATTTAATTGCATATTGTGCAAGAAAGACCACTGAATATGGTAATGCTCTCATCTTCCATTGTATATCTGTTGTTCAGATAATATAAAATCCAGTACTCAAAGTATTGCACTAATAAGGGATTGAATGGGTGATAAAATAAACTGCGGTGCTGAATATCATCAGTATTTGGCATTTAGAACCGAAATATGACTTCTTTGATTAAGCATAGAGGTCACTTGATATATTTCTTTTTCCCACTTCTATGAGTGCAACTCAGCATGTTCTTTTCTCATCAAAACTCGTTCTCACAAATTCAGAATCACAAGTCCTAGAAACTTGGAGCTCAGTTAGTTCTGATTTTTGCCTAGAGAAATAAGTCTTGCAAAAACTCACTTTATAAAGAACCTGGAGGAAGAATAAGTGAGAAAATGGGCACAATGGTAGGGTGAGCACAGCCTATGCATATTTGTTTGAGAATTTGGGTCTAAGTGTGTTGCTGAAAATAACAAACTTTGAAGTGAATGTGCTGTGTTACTCAGGGAACTCTATGGTGCCAACACCTTTACTGCTTGTATCAGTCTGCCACTCCGATTGACTAACGAGTGAGGAAATGGAACTTGATCATTCGAAGTCAGTGCGAGATCTGCCTCTGAGTTTGATCAGAAAAAGTAGGAACTTTTCTTCCTGCCTGATACTTTCCACCAAACTTCTGTATTTTGAAAGGTGCCATGCTGAGACTTCGTATATTTGAAAATTTATTTGTATTTGGAGAAATAAAAAATTATAAACAAGTGAGAGGATGAAAAGGAAAAAAACCCGCAAAACTGGAATAGTCTCTGAGGGCATGAGGGAAAATGTCTTTTATTTATAGTCAGTGATTATGGTTTATATTTTTGTGTTAGTTGTTCTTTCAATCCCCTTAGTCTTAAGAGGTATTAGTAGTACAATATATTATCATCTTGTATACATTAAGAAGCTGTAAAAACAACTGCCTTTTCTACACTTTTTCTAATAAACTTAAATTAAAAGTGTTTTTTACTCCTAAGTACAAATAGAATAGGGGAAAATACATTTTTGAAAGAAAGTAATTTTTCAAAATTAGTTGTTAAATTGAATTTCCTCTTCCTATAGTTAACTGAAAAAAACCCAGCATTAGTCTTATGTGGATTTCTGGTTTGGCACCATAGGGAATGCTCCATAATGACTTAAGCAGTTAATGAGCAGTCACAGTCTCTTGTGACATGAGGTCATTCCTTCTTAAGACCAATCTTGTCCTGTAACTGAAGCCAATTAAGAAAACCTTTAAAGGGTAAAAGTGAAACACTCGGAAGGATTGGAACATGACTAGTGATTTTTCATTAGCTGCTCCTCTGCAGTATGGAAAAAACATCATGTAATGACCAGAAACTGCTTAAAGCCTTTCATGTAGGCAAAGTAGGTGTTGCAGGATCAAAGAAGTTACACTGTGGAAGAATTTGATCCAAACTGGAAAGTTATATGACGAACTCTTACAATCGTACTTTTCTGTTATTTTCCACAGATGGCCTAGGGGTATTTTCAAATCCTTCCCACTAACCTGCTGAATCACAGTATGGGGCTGCTCGGTGTCTGCTTTCCGTGAAACGTTTTGCACATGCGAGCTTTCATCTTGCCGCTTGGTGCGCTTTGGTGTTCGGATGTGCTTGTTTTCAAAGGGGCAGGCATTTTGCTAACACGCTAAGCTGCAAGGAAACTTAATCATGGAAATGACAAAGTTCAGTGTCACGGGTGATCCTCTGCCTAATGGCACGCGTCTTACCAGTGCACGGTTTTGTGATGATAGGAATTGTTTTTTATCATATACCCTGCAAATTCTGAGTAGCGAAAACTATCTTGTATAGGTTGTAATTACGATGGATTTTTTTTTCTCCTTTTCGTGGATCAGAGCCTGATTGAATTATAATGTTTCTCTGATTCCTGATCATTAGGAATGGAGGAAGGTCAGATGTATCCAATAATGTTTTCTCTGTTGAAAGAAGGTACCATGAAGTGAATAGCAGGTGCAAATAGGTGACACCAAAAGCCTCTTCATCCTGTCTCATAGCTCCAGTGTTAACAAGCTATTATCCCTGGACTAGCAGTTTACAGTTAGGGTCAGAATGACCTGACATGTTGCTGGCAGTATTAAATGTGATTAGCTGATAATGAAGATTACTGCTTGTCTACAGGTTTCTTGCTCTAACTATATTTATATTTCCTTGGAATGAACATGATTTTGTCAGGCAGTTTGAGTATAGGCGTTTACTGGGTCATAGGAGGAGATGTGGCTGTTGCAGTGCGCTAGAATACCAGTTTCAGAACTTTCTTGATTAATTTGACTACTTTGAAATCCTAGCTGGGCAAGTTAATTCCACGCTCATTGTAATTTTGGAGAGTACTTCTGATTTCAATAATCTCACCAAGAAGTATTTAAAAAAAAAAGCAAAATAACAAACCAAACCCTGCAAAAAGAAGAAATTATATTGTTTGAAAAGACTTAAAAGGAAACCTCTATTTATGAAAAATTATGGTAAGGTATTTCATCATTTTTCTCTTTTCATAAGATGGTAGGAGTGGGGAGGGACCTCTGGAGATTATCTAGTCCAACCTCCCTGCTAAAGCAGGCTTACCTAGATCAGGTTGCACAGGAACACATCCAGGCAGGTTTTGAAGCTCTCCAGAGAAGGAGACTTCAAAGCCTCTCTGGACAGCCTGTTCCAGTGCTCTGTCACACTCAAAGTAACGAAGTTTTTTCTTATGTTCAGATGGAACTTCCTGTGTTCCAGTTTGTGTGCCTGTTGCCTCTTGTCCTGTTGCTGGGCACCACTGAAAGAAGTCTGGCCACATCCTCTCGACACCGGCCCTTTAGATATTCATAAGCATTGATCAGATCCCCTCTCAGCCTTCTCTTCTCCAGGCTAAATAGACCCAGGTCTCACAACCTTTCCTCAGAAGAGAGATGCTCCAGTCCCCTAATCATCTTTGTAGTCCTCCACTGGACTCTCCAGCAGTTCCTTGTCTCTCTTGAACTGGGGAGCCCAGAACTGGACACAATACTCCAGATGTGCCCTCACTAGAGGGAGGACAACCTCCCTTGACCTGCTGATCACACTCTTCTTAATGCACCCCAGGATACCTTTGGCCGTGACCACAAGAGCACACTGATGGCTGATGGTTAACTTATTGTCCACCAGGACTCCCAGCTCCTTCTCCACAGAGCTGCTTTTCAGCAGGTCAACCCCTAACCTGTACTGGTACATTGGGTCATTCCTTCCCAGGTGCAGGACCCTACACTTGCCCTTGCTGAACTTCATTAGCCTGTCCAGGTCTTGATTACCGGCAATACAACCGTCTGGTGTGTCAGCCACTCCCCCAGTTTTGTATCACTAGCGAACTTGCTGAGGGCACGCTCACTGTCCATCTCGCTGTCCGCTCATCCAACCCGTACTATGTAGGCTTACTTCTGAGGATGTTATGGGAAACAGTGTCAAAAGTCTTGCCGAAGTCGAGGTAGGCGACATCTACTGCCCTCCCCTCATCTACCCAGCTAGTCATGTCATCTATCAGACTAGTCAAGCATAATTTCCTCTTGATGAATTCATGCTGATGATTCCTGATAGCCTTCTTTTCTTCCACATGCTTAGAGATGACCTCCAGAATGAGTTCTTCCATCACTGTTCCAGGGACAGAAGTGAGGCCGATTGGCCTGTAGTTTCCTGGGCCCTCTTCCTTGCCTGTTTTGAGACTGGAGTAACATTAGATTTCCTCCAGTCCTCAGGCACCTCTCCTGGTCTCCATGAGCTTCCAAAGATGATGGAGGGCGTCCAGCTTGCCTTTGGTTCAATACTTCAGCTTTACTTGGTTCAATACTTATTTTATAACTTTTCTGCCAAAAGACTCAAATTTAGAAATTTTTTACTATTTAATGCCTGGTTAAATATTATTTAATACCAATCGCATTTTTATTTGATTCAAATTTTATTCGCATGTTGTATTAGAAAAATAGAAAATACTGCCACTTGCTTTCCTTAGGGGAAAATATTTCCTGGGTAACATCCCAGTTCAGTTTCAGTGGTATTATAGAAACCCTCCCTAAGCCTTCCTCCCCTGTGCACTACAGTCTTCTCAAACTAAACCTCTGTAACCTTGGCAAAGACAGGATTTTCAAATAGAATTTAAATAAATTATAGAAAACTTTAAATATGACTTCACATTTCCCCCCACTAGTTTACATTAGAGGCCATCTTGTCTCAAGCCAAACCTATCTCTATGATTTCAGTACTTTCATCTGAGCCCGCAGCAAAAGAAAATGGCACATGCTGAGCAACTTTTTGTGCTTATGGTAATCTCAGTGTGACAGATTTACTTTAATCTGTCAATGATTCATGTTTGACACAGACTTGAATTAATGTTAAGGAAATTAAAAGAATAGGCAAATCTTTTCTCATAGAACTCAGGATGAAAAACAGACAGGATGTTCAATACCTCTAGCCAAGACAATTAATATATCGAAGGATGTTCCTTAGGCTAGACCCAAAGATCAGGTGCTCTTGACTTGAGAGAGGGGAATTTATAAATAAATAAATTAAACCAGGAAAACTAAACTACAAATGACACTTTCTCCTCTCCCTCAAGAATGGGAACTGCAGTAATACATGACTAGGTTTATGTGCAATGGACGTAACCAGACTGAGACGTGATGGACGAATGCTTGGGCAATTTCCTGATCAGTACATGGACATATCGAATAAACCAGTCAGACACAACAGAGGAATGTCTTTCGTCATAAAGAGAATCTGGGAACAGCAGCTTCATGCCTGGCAAAGGGTAGATGGAAAAAGGGATCAGATAGAGAAGTCTTTAAGTCCAAGATTTTGGATTCCACTTAGTGTCTTTCTTTATAATTGATCCAAAGTCTATTGAAGCAGAAAAACTTTCACCGCTTCCCAGGGGCAGGCAGGTGTTCAGCATCCCCAGGACTGCAGGGCTCCACCACCTGTAACGGTTACTTGGGAAGATGAACGGTGTAACTGTGACTGCCCTTGCCTTTCTTCTTCTTTCCCCACCTTTACATGCTGAGCATGACGGTACGGAATATCCCTTTGGACAGGTGGGGTCAGCTGTGCCAGCTGTGTCCCCTCCCAAATTCTCATGCACCTCCATGCTGCTCCCGGGTGGGGTGGGGTGGGGAGCAGAAAAGGCCGTGACACTGTGTAAGTGCTGCTCAGCAATAGGTAAAATATCTCTGTGTTATCAACACCGTTTTCAGCACAAATCCAACACGTAGTCCCAAACCAGCTCCAGTGAAGAAAATTAACTCTATCCCAGCCAAAACCAGCACAGTCTCCAAACCAGGGAATTCACTTTCAGATTAGTACTGGGTGAATTTTTCCTTTTAATTAGGTAGAACCAAGATGATGATGATGCTTTTATCAGCATGGTTATAAATGTTGTGCTCTATAAACCTGGCACACAAAACTGGCTGCCTGCTCATTGGGAAGCTAAATCCTAACAAATGCTTGTTAGTTGTACGTGGACAAATCTCCAAATGAAGCTAGGATGTATTTCCGTTGCATAACCACTTCTGAATTTTGTCTGGTTTGCTTTGGAGAAGTACTAATTTGACAATATTTATACAAGCACCATTTTGAGGTTTCATTAAAATTTGAGAAAAAAGCAATGTCTGCCTCATGTTTTTACTAGAGAAAAAGATGCTACAATTTCTGGAAGTAAATTACCATGTTAACTCTTTTGTGAACCTATTTTCACGTCATGGTTAAAAGAATAGAGCATACCAGAGTTAGGAAACCTCAGGGTCAGCGCGAGGTAAAGCACACCAGTGTTACATTTCTGCGCAAATCACAACTAATAAGTTCAAAACCACATCAGCTAAGGTTCTTGTACCCTTGACTTGAAATGTAAAGGTTAATGCAGAAATAATCATGTAACTGTTAAACCTCTTCCTTCTCAAATCACATATCACTAATGAGTTTTTGACTGCAAGTTTAGCTAAGTAAATGGTGAGATTTTTCCGCATTCATACAGTACGTACAGATATTTGGGTAAAAATACCAATGTTATGGTAGCATCTGTGCTTTAGGTTAAATAAATAGATATAATTTTCCCTTTTTTAAAAAAACCCAACTGATAGTAAATCAAAGAAAATGCAAGCAAACAGAAGATGGAATATTTGAACTAGTACACGTGAAATAATTATTCAGCACTGCAGACTACTCTTTTGCAAAGCCTTAAATAATATATGTGGAGAGATTAGAAATCCCTGGCAAGGATGTTTTCACTCTTGTCCTGTATGCCCCTCCCCAGTATTTTCTTTGAAGCTTACCTAAATTTATAGCATGACATATCTTTCAGTTAAATTCAAAACAGGTTTTTTACATCAAAAACTATAGCTAAGCTAACACTTTTCCTTAAACTGGTTGTTCAAAGGGAAAAAAAAATGTTAAAATCATACCGCTTCATGTTAGTCAAGGTGTAGGATTTCTCTCTCTTTTTTTTTTCCTCCCCTCCAAGAAAACCAACCCAGAATGTGTACATTAAGAAATTTCAGATGGGCCTTTTGTGAAGTAGTTTTGAAAATTGGCATCTGTCCTCATGATATCTTTTTTTTTTTTTTTTTTAAATAGCAGTATCTCTGGATTTCTTCTATTGTTACATTCAGTGAAAATATTTTTACTCTAAGAAATAAAAATCTGTATATTTTTCTTTAGGAAACAGATGACCATCCACAGGTTAAAAATCCAGCGCTTCTTAATTGGAAAGTAGCAGTGAATGGCACAAACTTTTTGTGTTTACAAAATTCTTTAGCTGACTTACAAAACATACGGAGAAAAGTGCAGAATGATCGGGGTTAGAAAGAAAACTAGAAAAGGGAGGTATAAAGACATACTATATTAAGCCCTGAGGCAGTGCACCTTATTTATACAACAGAGGATGTCTACAGAATACGCAACCAGCACAACAGAGGAATGACTAATAGATAGGTATGAATCAGGAGATTTGTATTCTTCTCACATACCCCTCTTCCCAAAAGCAGAGAAAATGAAAGAAACTCCTTCCTGAGCTTTGTCATCCATTCATCCTTTTCAAATCTGGTGCTCACAGTTATGATAGTTAAATTTTAGCCTTGGCCAGCCCAGGGTACTAATCTCCCATGACCTCTTCCAAACTTAATCATGTTCTCATGACTCATTTACTTTTCGTCTCTTATTTTTTCCTCTGGGAGGGAACTCTACCCAAGGTCTCTCTATATCAAAATAATAATTATAATTAATAATAATATCAAACTAAAGATCTAGAACCTCTGTCTTGATGCTGTCTAAACCTAAAGAGTTAGAGCATAGATTTTCGTGTCATGGGATCTGGGTTATTTCTAGCTCACAGTCTTCCTGCTGCAATTTAGTTGCATGGAAGGACATTTTCAGGTTTGTAACTACCCGTGAGTAGCAATAAGTCACTATCTAATTGCAGTGCTGTTAAAATCAATAGGCTGATTTGTCTTTAAGGTTTTCATAGGGAGGCAGCTCCCAAGAATGGTAAGTACCATCTCTGCCGTGATAGAACATGCCTAGCAAAACAGGTTTACAGAAGCTCAGGGTAGCCGAGAAATTGACGTTCCAGCAAGTGGCTTTTTCTCTAAAAACATCTTAGACGTTTTATCACTAATATTCAATGTAAGTTCAGGCCTTCTAGCCTTTTCTCAAATGTGTTCTTGCAGGTTATTTACAGGTACGTGTATGGGTTTGAGAGTTTCACTGTAAACGGGAGAGAAAAATCAAACAAACCACAAAACAACCAACCCTGAATATCTGTATTTCTTGTGCTGAAAGACATATTGTCATAACGATTTTGCATATCTGTGGCCTTAAATGTTCTTTTCTGTGCGTCTGGGATTTGAAAAGGACCCCAGTGATTTGTAGGCCTTGTCCTGGATTTTGTACAAGATGATATTAACCTCAGTGGAATGTGTTAAAAGAACAGACCTGTGTTAAATGAACGTGCGAGCGTTCCTGCATGTGTCAAATGGGACTCCCTGCATCTCCCCGGATACTATCTGAAACCATGTGTAGGAGTATTGATTTTGCAGAGGGAATAATGTTCGAATACAAATCATATTGTGCTAATTATTTTGTCTTTTTAATGTCATACAAAAGCACTGCAATCTGCTTTCAACAGTGGCTGGAGTGAAAAGATGAGTACAGTGGGCTTGTATGAAGTATTGCTGCCTTTACCTGTTCAAATATTCTACTTTTGCCTCTAATTAATGGCAATGTGTTTTTCTCATGTTTCATATCTATGGTTGGGCAATGTCAGAAACAAATGCCGCATCCGATGAACCTGAAAGTGAAAGGTGGGAGCAAATTTGCCAAGAGTCTTATTCCAGTTGACAGGTCTGCCTCTTGTGACATTAATAATGCTTCACGAGTGTTGATATAAATCAAGCCATAGACAGGCTGGGGAACCATCGGCTCTGCTGTTTTAGTATCCCCAGAGCTGATAGTAAGACTGCAGCTTTCCTCTGTGAGTACCTTCCTCCTTATGCCAGAAACTTGTACAACATTCACGTTCCGTGTCTGTCTGTATATAACGAATTGCAATCAGGCATCCCTAGGGCTAAATCAGCAAACTTGATTTAAGGTTCGATTCCAAATCTTGTGGTTTTAAAAAAAGTCTTTTCATTGACTTTGGTGGGCTCAATCTCAGCATGCCACTAGCACTTACTTCTCTGGCTGCTTTCATGTCTTGGGAGGTCTCTGTTTCTGGATCGCTTTGAAGTCAAAATACCAGCTTGATCCTCCAGCACTTACATAAGAAAGGACATATTAAGCTTCAACAACTAAGACTGTAGCTGGGAATTTTGCAGACTTTATGTGCTGCCTAAGTTGGTTATAGGCCTTATGCTGGCAAACAAGAGCAAATATTAGCTCCTCTGGGTGCTGCAGAGTCTCTCTCTTGTCTTTTGTGGGTGAAGTGCTCACACAAAGAGTGCAGTAAAGAACAGGGCGATCTAGAAGCCACGTGAGGGAGAGGAACGAGACTGGGGCCAAAGCAAGTGCCTGAAGTACTGTGCTAGGGTCCCTGCCGAGTGATGAAGTGCCCTTTGGAACTGAAGGGCATTTCCTTTCCTGTATGTACATTCTGTTCCTAAAATACGTATTTTAACACCTGCAGCTGCTGATTCTGCTTTTCCGATGTCCCATGGTTAAGACGGCAAACACCAGAGAGTAATATTCTGGCAGGAACTACTCTGCCTGTACTTTTTCCTCCGTGAAAGAAGTACGAAGGTGAAAAGATTTCAAGGGAGGTTTTGTGGAAAAGAGATCTGCTATATTCCCATGTAGTTTGGAAGATGAATGCCACAGTAGCGTGTGAAAGATTGGCATTGTTTCATTTCTTTGTACACTGGCCTTTTTCTCCACTAACGCGAAGGGTTCTTTCCTGGAGGAGAAAGTTTTGTAACTTTAAAGCCATTTGTCCATCTGAACCAGCAGCTGAATTCTGGTCACTTAACCTTCTGCCCAGCTCCTCTCTCTCCACTGTTTCTCTTTCTTTCTCACTGATTTCAGTCTCTTTCCTCATTAAGTCCCCTTGTGAAGGACTCTTCCTTCCTCTTCTCCCTTTCCCGACAGCTTTTACTCCTGGAAGCAGTGTGCAAAATGTTTCCTGACACCTGCACCAGCCCTTTCTTTGCCTTGCTAAATTAATTCCATTACAGCAGTACATAATCTCTAAGCAAAGGCGTAATCTTTTCAATTAACAGTGAAATTTGCTATAAATTCTAGAGAAGTAATTCCCTCTTTGATGTATTTGATGTCAGCATCAGATCTGCGTAACAAAGAGGGACGTTGTTCCGAAATCTGAACACCAAGGATACTAAATGGATGTAAAGAATGCCCTCTAGACCTTGAACTTCCCAGGAAACCCTCGTTTACTTCCATCAGGGTATTGAAAAAAGGAAATTAAATGGCTTAACATCTCAACTCTCTTGACTGAACTGGAGTTGCTGAGTTTAATGCAGCATTTATGCCAAACAGAATAAATCGGCTGTGCAGAACTTTGAGTTTCTGATTATAATAAGATAGGACAATAACCACTAAGAGATGAAGTCCTGTCTCCAACAAGGTGAGAGGACTGAGATAGAAAAATGAAGAAAAAAAAAAAAACCAAACCAAAACTCCTCTCTCCTTGAGGAAAATGGACCTTGTAGAAACCTTGAAAATTCATTTGGCCGTTCTACAGTAAGGCAAGAGATACAACTCTTACTGTACCCTTCTGGACAAGATTTTTGATCACAACTATTACAGAATGCTGAAACTCCATAGCAGGCAAACTTCTCTCTATATCTGTGTCTGCCTTGATGGTGTAGACATTTGAAATATTGCCCTCAAAACACTTCCTTGGGTTGTACGCTTTATTAACATCAGAAAAAGGTACTAGACTTTATTATGTTTTTCAGATGTGAGCAGGTTTCTCCTGCATTCTTTGATTCCAACCCAGTTCCCTTCAATCTTGGTTTACCTTCAGTAGGTCCTTATATTTCCAGGAACAGACTATGCTAATTTGAAAATGGTTTACCCTCATTTGAAGTTCTTGATCAAACTATGTCTTTCTCTGTTCCCCTAACAATTTCTTCCCCCCTCACTTGGAGTGAAAGAAGTATTTGTGACTTATTACATGTATTATACTGCTAGATTGTCTTTTTCATACAGACTATCTTCAAACATTTCACTACTTTTTATTATTAATTTCCTTTTTTTTCTTTAAATGTAAATAAATCCCCCACAACAATATCAGATGATGGATTCTCTTCATTTATATAACCTTGCCTTTACCAGGTGCATTTATCCCAGAAAGGCCTGGCAAGCCTCAGGGTTCTCATTTTTCTTATAATCTCCTTTCATTGGCATCTAAAGTGGCATTAAGCACACAGACATTTTGACCTTGAAGTCTTCTTGATAGAAAAGCAAGACCCCTTAAATAATAAAAGAGACAGTCCATAGTTTTATGGTTATAAAATAAGATCCCATTTCTTTTCAAATGCTGTGGTGATTTTTCAGTGTCCACATTTGCTGTCTCTTTTGAGAGTTACATCTTCTCCTGAAAACACAACTGAAGTCTAGAAGGCATATTCTGTTTTTTAAAGAATACACCTTATTTTAATTTCTGGAAACACTAGTTGTCTTTCCCATCTTTCACCTTTTGTTCTTCCAATATTAAACACTTTTGCAGTTCCTTTTTTTTTTTTCTTGAGAAAATCCTTTGTGTTTTATACTGTAATGCTCCTGTTGCATTTTGGATATTCAGTATTAGTCCTTAACTGCTCAATGCACAGACTTGATAAATACTATATCAGCCTTCTCTTTTACAAAAAGGTCCAAAATGTCCTGTTCTTATTAAGAATACAGTGATGAAAACTCATGTAATTTACTTTTGGTACAGCCTCTCATTAAGAGAAGTGGAGAGCTGATTTTATAGTCTGAATCTGAACCTTGATAATATAATAGCCTATGTCTCATTGAAGGAACACAATAAAACATATTTCATTGATACGACACCCCAGTTTCATTTTTAATAAGAGCTCACAGTATTCCAGACAATTCATTCTGTGATCAGAGTGTTGGCAGAGACTTTGAAAAAAGCCCGTGTCTGCTGGGCATATGCTCCTACGTTTCTCTATGGCACTTAGGGCGTTTAGGACTAATTACTGCTGTCACCTCTGGAAAACTGGAAAGGGAACGATTCAAACTCTGCCGTTGCGGGTATGTGGCAATGACTTCTCTAAGGCCAGGGAGCAGCAGTGTGTTGCAGCTCTCCAGAATGGCTCCGTGTCTTCCAGGAGAATGTCCCCAGCCCAGCAGGACAGAAACCTCACCATGCGTTCGGGAGCCTCGGCTCACCGAGCGGCAAGCTTAGTGTCTCGGGAGTCTTCCCCGGGGTGGGCTGCAGGGTAGAAAGAACTGCCTGTGTTTGAACAGGACCGAAATCTCCTGTTTGTTAATCTGTACCAGATTGCATACACTTGACAAGAGGATACAGAAGGCTGGAGTGGGGGGCTTGCAGAGCCTACAAAATTGTGGTTTAGCTCTCAGTTACAGCTTGTAAACTATTTTTTTGATGTAGTAAACTTTTCTCGTGCGATCTCTGTCCTGGAGCAAACGCTGTGCCAGGTTATCGCTGTGTGAGTATACCAGCCCTCTAAAAGCGACGACAGCACAGCTCAGCGGGCTGCGTAAGCTTCGTGTCCCTCAAACGCCAGTGTATGAGAAATCTTAATTCTCTGTTTGCGCTTTTCTTTTTCACGCACGGTTGTTCGTTCTTCACCTTCTCAGCCCCATTTTCATCCTATTTCTCGCTGGGGTTTCTCTCTGCTCCCTCACTGATTCTTCATTTGTAGTCTCTGCTAGCAGAACAGCAATCAAGTAACATTCAGTTTTGTACCAACCTTTTCAAAACAGAGTGTTACAGCTGGTTTGAAATTAAGCAGCTTGAATAGACTATTTACAAATCCACACACAGGCGTGTTACAGATAAATCAAAACTAAAACATTTGAGGAATTGTTTTTAAAATTGCAGCATACACGTGAATTTACAGAGATAGACCTTAGCCTTGAAAAAAACTTCACTGGAATTAAACTCGGGCAGTTGACTAATCCTGGTGGCAGACACCCTGCAGGTACTAGATAATTTTTAATGTTGCAGAATATGGAGCTTATTATGATACATAGGACAAAATTGCTGAGATTGGATGATTACCCTGCATTGTAAAAGTATGTCCAGTTACGTTGTTTGCCCATGGTTTTGCATGTCTGTGAATTACATATCCATAAAGGTTAAGTAGATAGGAATTCTGTGTGCGTAGCATCCACGTGTACCACCATAGACAATAACACTTTCTCCAAACTATTCATACATCGTTTTTCGGCAAATCACTCAACACGTGGTTAAGTCCTTCAGTGCCATTTAAACCCATACTTCTAAGCACGTGCACGTAGATCAAAGTGGTTTACAGTCTGAATTAAGATTCATGGGCATGACCCTGTACCACTGAAGTCACTGGAAGTTTAATTCTTGACTTGAGCAGTCCCATGAATACTAATGGCTGAAAGCTGGGATCCTGTTTACATCTACAAACTTGGTTAGCCTTTCCAGGCAAGAAGTTTGAGGTGTATAAAGCTTCATCTGCAATTCCAAAAGACGGTCTTAAAATGTGGCCCCGTCAAAAGCAACTCCCGAAGTCAGATACCTCATCTGGTGTGTCTAATAGTTCTGAATCTGTGTATGGATGATGAGTTAGAGGTGTAATTGTGGCTTATTTCAGTTGTGCGATGCTACGTGTGTGAGCTTAAGGCCTGGATTCTGTGGTGCATGTAAATTCTGAGAACTGCTTTATCCGCAGTTGTCTTCTCTAGCTGATTCTCTTGCAGTAAACCGATTTTCACAGTAATGTCTTCAGGAAAAAGTTTTCTAACAACCATTCAGATTATCATATGAAACAACTCTTGCAATTTTACCATCTCGTACAGAAATTAAATCTCTCTTGAAAGATGTAGTTAATTTTTAATGATTTTTCTCCAGAACCAGCCTAACTTTTTAAAACTAAAGCTGATATTACCCATGAACAAATGACATCAATTGAAATGTAGGGTTTTTTCCAAGGTGATTGATGTAATTTTGTATTAAAGTGATCTTCTTTAGAAATGCCTTGACTATAATGATTTCCTGTCCTTTTTGCTCAGCAAACAGAACAGTAGAACTGGCATAAACCTGTTTCAGCTGCTCCGTGTTCATGCTTGAAGGGAAGTGAGCTGCACAGTATGCATGCCCGTAGGATGGTGGCAGTGAATACAGGTAAGTGCCAGGACCAAGGAGCCATGGAAATATAGAATCCTCACCTGAGAGGCTGGTAAGGAGGGGGACCTGGGCCTCCCAGCACTGAAAATGCAGACAAATCACTGTCTTGAATTAATGAGATTACACTGAGTTTCTTAGGAAGAAGTTCTGCTCTCAGTTGTGTTTCTGACATGAGTGAGTATGGGCTGATTAATGTTTTTATGTAGGCATGCTAGCTTGATTGTGTTGGAAGTCCAGCACCTGGAAAATGGTCGTGTATGCTGGGGAATGACACCTATTATGTAGTTACCGAAACATACCCACGTCTCTGTGGAACTGACTGAGAGGTCCGTATGTGAAACCACCTTATTATGAGTTTTCCTGGTGGAAGGAATAAGGATGGCAGTGATCTTTTGGAGTCCCTGGATGAATGTTATATTAAAGATATTTATATTTCAAAGGAAGATACACAGGTACATTTTACTGAATAGACATTTATTCTAAACAACATAAGTCAAACCTTTATATCATGCAGATAATCACAGTTACCAAAAAAAAAAAAATCCATTCCTACTTGAGAAGAAAATTCAGAGCAGTCCTAAGACTCAGGGGAGGCAGGTGTGTGGGTCAGGTGCCCCATAAACCCTTCTGGCTTTAGAATGTGTAGGCAGTACTGTAGGCTTAGTTTCATTTGAACACTGACAATATTGTATCTGTACAGGCAGTACGCTGAGCAAGACGAACTCATCACGGAAATTCTTTTTTTTTTTCTTTTTAGTTTTATCTCCTTAGTTTTCACTGAAGAGAATAAAATGATCTTTAACATGTAAAGCTGTGTTTATTATCTCCTGTTTGTAGGAGGAGAGGTAACAAAACTATTTCTGTGATATTCTTTCATCTGTGAAGTGCACTTTTTCATAACAACTTTGTGATCTTAATATTTTAGTAGATAAATCAGAAATATAGAATATAACAAAATTAACAGGATCTGTTTAAAAATATGGTTGTAATTACAAGCTATCCTACTACCGGGATTTATTTCACAGACCATATGGCTTATGTAATTAAGAACACTCTTATTTTTTTATCTTTTAATCTTTTAAGCCACATATAATACTTGAAGTTCTATTCATGTATTACTAAACTTGTCAAATGTGCCTGCACACATTCAGGTGCATTTTGTACCTGAACTTTTGTTTTTGTTCAACCTCCTCTTGTTAAAGGCTGAAACTAAAAAAAAAAAAAAAGAACATGATGTAGAATAGTATTTAGTTTTGAAGTTAATGCTGGACATTCTTTTAAAATTCTTTCCTTATTCTAATATTTTTATAATGTCTTTATAAGTATCTTTTATAATGCAGAAATTTGGTGCTTCCATCTGTTTGAACGTTCATCTGATATTTATCCTTTATTTATGGGTGCTGTCTCCCATTTCTTAGGACTATATGATGATGCGTTTATGACACAATTATTGCCGTGTCAGGTATCCTGAACATAACTTGAATAATAATGTTAAGAATAGCTGTGCTTGTTGCAATAAAATATAGGACATAATTGGCCCCTTGAGAGAGCAACATTCCGTCATTTACTCTTTTGTCTGTATAGTGAGGAAAATCCCAAGAGTTTAGGTAGACCAACAATCTAGGAGCAATGTTTTATGAGCAGATGGGCTAGGGTTTGCTCCAGCATGCCAGTCGTCCTTGCTTTGCTAAGTGAATCTACTAGAAGGCCCCAATCTTGCCAGCTGTGGATCGGCGTGAATACGCGGTGGCCAGAGCATGGTTTGGTTTACTGCGTATACAGGATGAAAGAGAATTAAAGGAGCATTTTTGTCAAGTATATTCGACTCTGGAGATCAATAAGATTCTGGTGCTGAACCAGGTATTGATGGATCGTGGAGCAGCAAGAGTACACCAAATTATGCTAAGGTAAGAGAAGGCAGCAGCATAGTCCAGTGCACAAGGCTTTAGGAAAACCTGTCACTCTGTTCGGTGTTTACTCAGCTTCCCTGGAGCATGTCTCTATGCTACAGGGCAGGGCTACAGACACAGCCCTGAGAGAGAAAGGCCTCCGAACACCTCGGTTAGAAGAACTGCAGCGTAAGTTTTGACATGTATTTCTTAAAGCTGGTCCTATTCCATCTTGAGCAGCTGCTGCTGATCCTGTGGAGCTTTTGACTGTTCGTACAACTTCTGGAGTATTTAGCCTTTTACAGCTGGAAATTGCCTCTGAGAAACCTCTGAGAAATGAGGTTAGATGCTACCCAGGAGTTCTCCTTGCCCTTCCCCAGGAAGCAATGGATTTATCAGGTAATAAGTCTTGCTTTGTCTGCCTCCAGCCTGCTACCTTTCCATTGAAGAGCACTGAGCACGCAAGTCACTCTTCTGTTTTCACTGGGATTACTCACGTGGCTACCACTTTATCTAGGTAGGGTTACAGAATCGGCATCTGAAGTGCTTACGACCTGCTTGTTACGACGTTAAAGTTCATTGTCTTGGATTTACTCACAACTGTATTGTTCCAAATTGTGGCATAATTCAGGCTCAACAGAACAGGTGGAAAAGAAATTTGCTGGCTTGAAATCCAACATTCTTGCAGTTATATCTAAAAAACAACAACCCCCCCTCAAAGAACAAACTAAACCAAACCAAATCCTCAAGGAGAGAAAAATCCCCAAACAAAAAAAGTAGAAAAGTCATGGAGGTTTCAGATCACTGATAGCTTTCTCTTACTATGTGGGATGTTTTGCAAAGCAAACCTGCCCATAGTACTCTTATATTTATGAATTGATATGCTAGGCATTCTTGTAATTAATTTTTTTCGGTGACAAGGAGTCCGGCCTGTCCTCTTTGTACCCATTCTGTACATTGGCTTATCAATAAATCGTTCAAATACTCTTAGTCATCTAATGCGATGTGAAGAAGCTATTCTTTGTCTCCACCGTCAAATCTGCTTCTGAAGTTACCTATTCACAAGTACACGAATATTTATACACAAGACATTTTTAAGGCTTCTTTTGCCCTGGATGCTTAATGGGGGATAATATTCCAGTTTAAATGAGTTAAAATTGTTTTCTTTTAATTGAGTATGATCCATAATCACTGTGTATACACTAATGCTTACACGAAAAGGTAAAATTGAGGGTGCTCATTTTAGCTGAAGTTATTGAGTGTTGTTGATTCGTTTTTGATACCTAGTAAAGCAAACATATGCCAAAATGCAAAAATTATAAACAAGTTATAAACACTGGTGAATTGTAAGTAAAAGCAGATTTAATAAGGTGGCCTTAGCTACTAGTTGCCTTCTTAAATTGAAATATGAAGATTCATGCAAGACATCTTTAAGCAAAGTCGCGTAGATTTTGTGAAGATGTTCTTTAATGATGTCAGTAAAGAGGGAGGAGTCACTGAACTACGGTCTTTACACCACTGGAGATGCTGAAGATTTACCCCATTATTATTTCGTACGTGGAGCATGATATCAGGTACTTTGCATTCAGGTACTGGATCTGACCACGTTCTTTCTGTATCAGCTCCGGTTCTCATTGGGTAAAGGGCTGTGACAAACACTACCCTGAGATCTGTCAAGATGTGTCATACTTGATCAGTTATCTGGGAGCGTACAGAGGTCTATTCGTGAATGGCACTTCAGGAAGTCACAACATATTCACAAGTAAGTGATTTTTCAAAGGAAACCTTTAACAAGGGTGCTCCTGGTATGTTATCCATTCTCTGCGGCATCTTAAAAACTCCATGCTCAGGGTCATTTTCAAAAGCCAAATTTGTGAGTAAGCGTGGAACAGATTTGTCAAGCTGCTGTCCACAAAGTACTTAACAACCTACACGGTGAAAGGTTGAGGAACAAAACAGATGGTTATAGCTTGAACATTTATTAAATTTCAACTACCAATTTGTTTAAAAGGGGATTTACGT
The DNA here is from genome assembly GCF_000710305.1 of Buceros rhinoceros silvestris. Classification (NCBI taxonomy): domain Eukaryota; kingdom Metazoa; phylum Chordata; class Aves; order Bucerotiformes; family Bucerotidae; genus Buceros; species Buceros rhinoceros. The sequence continues at coordinate 140,199 of NW_010417001.1, read as the reverse complement.
TGCTTAAATAAAGTAAGATATAATTAATACGAGATAGAAGAACTGTCTCATTTGATCATATTGGAATATTACAGAGATAATATTTTGTTGTCTATTGTGTGTGTATATACATCAGCAAAATACCTACAAATAATACAGTGGCTGAAACTGATGGCTCTGTAGCATCACAGGGCCTGTTGTGTGAACTCCCTGAAAAGGAGCCTTTGTTTCCATAGGCAACAGAGCCGCTGTGGCACTGTGGATCAAACATATCCGGATTTACTTTTATGCCTCTGAGGTAAACAGTTTCCTGCTGCACTCCATAAATACTGAAAGAAAACTCTCTTGGTAAAAGACCTGACCAGCATGAACTGAGGGTAACTGCAGGCTGCTGAGAAAAGCCTGGCTCAGGCAGCTCCGTGATAAAAGTACCCTGGGAGAGTGCTACATGCGCTGCTGTTTTTGACTTTTCTGTCATTTAGCACTGTAACTTTTTATTGTGTATTTCACAGCTTAAAGACTGATAAAAAAAATCTTTAATGTGATAACTTTTCCCTCCCCCACCTCCAGGGAGAATATGTTTTGCTTATCTTGTCATAGTGAGGTTGGAGGAAGAATTGTCAAATGTTTCTGCTTTTTACTATTTGAATTGCAGAATTAACTGCAGCCTGTGATCTCAGCCAAGCCGAACTGTTGCGGACACAGCTAAAATGGAGAGGTTTAGAAGACAAAGTGCAAATCTTGCCAGTCTTTTGAAAGCATACCTTTCCATTTGCACCAGAGTGAAATAAATTCAAGCAACATATTAGAAATGAAGGCACATGAATAATGACCTTCAAATAAAAAAATTAGGTGTCTTATGATTGTTGTTGTACAAGAAAAATGAACTGTGAAGATCACAGAGAAGTGTTAGCTACTGACAAGTTATGCCTGAATTTGCTGAGTTTGCTTATTCATCTGCTTAAAATTATGTCATTCTATGCAATCTATGCTCATTTGATTTTGCATTTCCTGTTTATCTTGCTAATGGTTTTGTTCTCTAAAAGGTGGGTTTTCAGAGGTGCAAGCTGTGGGGGCACTGTACGCTCCGGTGATTCAGTGAAAGTGGAGCCTAAGCCTGAGTTAAGTACTCAAAACTTTACAGATGTTGTGGTAAGAATTTTATTGACTGATCTTTAATGGTACCCACTGTCACAGCAGTGAAACCACTTTTAACCCGCGAAATTATCAAACCCATCAGTTTTCTGTCTACGGGACAGTAAAGAGATAAGGTGTATTCATTCTGCTGATAACGAGGCTCTAGTGCTTGCTTAGGCAGTTTAACGAAAAGGGAGACCTTGACCTGGACCCGGAAGTTTGTAGAAGTCCGCTATGAGAGTTTTCAGAGGCATTGACACTCTCCTCTCTTGCAGACGCTGATTTGTCGAGTGACTGACTCCTGCGTAACACGCATTTGGCGCGGTGGGATTGCAGGTGCCCCATGCTGAACGAGCTGCCCCATTGCCTGCTCGCGATGGAAGTCTCAGCCTGTCCCTTCATGATGATTCCACCGGGCATCCTTCTGTGGTCTGTTTCTGCTGGACTAACTTCTCTTCAAAAATGGGTGCTGGAAGGTGTCCTTCTGTCTTTGACCTTCTCCATCATAAGAGGTCAGGTACTGTGATATTTTTATCTCAGCTGCTCTCGTCATACAATTATTCCTGGAATTCATATAAATGTTCTGTTTATTTGTTATGATTAAATCTTCTGATTAAATTAATTATTGAGAGCAAAACTAACAATGTCATTTTAAGGCAGAAATGTGATAATTATTATGTGACAACGTGACTAACAGTCTGGATGGCAGTGCATTTTTTGAGTTCCGCATCCTAGGTCTACACCACCTTTTTTTGATTAACATGAAAGCTTTTCAAGGTCAGCAATGCCACACAAGTAATGACGAGACTAAGGTGGACTTGTGTTCAGGTTAATCTTTTATTTTGTGATTTTTTTTTTCCCATAAATGAATACATAGAAAGGCATTGCCTGTGTTACAAAAGTAATCTTTGTGTCTTCAAATATCATTGTAGCCTATTTTTCTAATAAGAGACTAACCTATGGGTTCAAAAACTTCACTAACCTTCAAGTGCTTTATTTAGCAAAATGTAAACTCTGGATACTTCCAGGTTGTTTAGATGTAAAAAGTGCAGAGGGATAAATAAAAATAGGGCAGCTTATCTACGTTTTTACATTTAATACAAAATTACACATTATTCTATCTGACCTAAATAGGTGGGGGGAAAAAAAAATCAGTTAGTGAGTCGGACAGATTACCAGTGTCTTGAAAGTGGAGATCAGTTTAGATACTACTGGGATGAGCCCTGTAGTCCTTGTTTGATCTTGCAAGCTCAGCCTGCTACCTCTGCTTCCCCTTTATTTCAGTGAGAAGCTGATATTCATTAGCATGAGTAGCATTTGGTGTTATTTTGAAAAGATTTGCAAGAGTCAGCATTTGCCAAACAATCCCGACTGCTAGGAAATCTTGTATTGTTGTTCTTTCCTCTGAAATTCTTTAAACAGTGATCTGACTTGTTCCTTAGGAGTTCCTTTTTGTAAGGATCCAGGTGTCACATATTTCCCTGTGCGTGAAGCTGAATATAAAAAGATTATTGTAAAAATATTTTTAGTCTGGTTATTTTTTTATAGAAATACTGTTTTTGCCTTTGGTTTGTATGTGACTGTCTAAATGTCTTGTCTAATAACTTCTGAACCCACTGGCCAGTGTCAACCAAATTTGACAGAATAAGTATCAAAGATTATTGAGTTCTCTGTAGTATCGTAAAAATAAGACCCTATAAGCATTTTGATGGAGGG
>NW_010417001.1:125194-137257 GCF_000710305.1 Buceros rhinoceros silvestris | reverse complement strand
GGGAAAGAGAGCAGATAGAGCTCGTATTTTGTGAGAGAAGTTACAAGTTCCCATACCGCAGGAAAAGCTCAAATCAGAGCTTAAATCATGAGACACAAATCCACAGGAAACCAAGCTGCATTTATTTCAGGCTTCAGTGTTTCACTTCTGTTTCTAATAACATCTTACAGGATTTAGAGAAAAAAAATTAATCTTGTGTATTTGTCATTTTTACACTGTTTAGTTTCACTGTCCAAACTCCTTGACGAGAGATTATTTTCTTTGCACTTGTTGTCAGCATCTAATCAAGCATCAGTTTATGGGACGTGCAAATTATTGTATTTGATGTTTAATTATTTCAATACTCTTATTGTGTGCTCTAAAAACATTCCTCTACTTTTTAGTACAAACACTATATCATAATCTTTCTTCAAAAATTGATTTGGAAAATCTGCAATCAGTAAGCTATGGAAGGCACTCCCCTCACCGACTCCGGGTCTTTGCGTTAGTGGTGGCGAAATAATTCTGACCTATTGTTTGTCTGTGGTAGCATCTTGCTTACTCTAAACACAGGAAGGGATTTTAGATCCATGCTGTTTTTCTGTACTGATATTGCATTTAAACTCCCAGACTTTAGCAGTATTCAGACATGCCAAACAAAATCCTTCACCTTTTTTCAGTCGAATTCTTGCCCTACCACAGACCATCTTCACACCCTCTTCCCTGTGGGAAAGGGGGGCTTCCCATTCTGCGACACCTTTCCTGTGCTGTGGAGGAGAAGACACCTGCGAGGAGACATGGGAGCCTGTGGTAATGTGCACTCTCAGTGGCTGCTGACTTTGGTGAAAAATTACCATTCTATGCTCTTTTTTCCTGAAATCTGCTCCACGTGTTAAATCCTGTCAAGCAGGTAAGTGGGATTGTGAATTCTTGTTTTCTCCTGTATTTATTCCTGCAGGATGAGCTGTGCACAAGTGTTTACTCCGTCCTCTGAGTAGCGAGTGACCTCTGAGTCTACTGACAATATAATTGTAGATGGAGATTGTGTTCTCTGGACAGTACTTATAATTGTGGTAAAAAATTAAGCTAGATAAATTATCCTGAAAGGTTATATTGTAATTATATATTCCAAACAGTGTTTTTAAAATATTTTACATTTGGCACAAGCATTTGTTCAAAGTGGGGAGGAGCTGAGAGCAAGCAAGCAAAGACTGCAGGTTCTTGGAATAACGTGCCTGCCTGTCGTTGAAGTGATTGTCATGTCATGTTTGTGATACTTTATGGCCATTTTATAACATGGCACATCCTAAGTGATGTGGTGAGTGACAGCATGTCAGTCACGTCACTGTCACGCACAGGATATGTCCTGTAGTACTGAAACCTTCTCAGGCAGCAAATAAAACTTGAAGTTTGCTCCATGTTTGGATAGTGAGTGTTGAAAGAGTAGAGGGAAAACTGGATTGAGGGAAAAAAGAGAAAAGACTTGAAACACTTGCTGGTTGCTTTCTGTTGCCAGTTAATTCTAGTCCAGTAAGCATACATTTCGCACCTCTTCGGCACAATATTCCACCCTTTGTCCTTTGGAGAGAGCTACTGCATATTGGAGGTACTCACTAGCTGAGCATTTTATAAATGTAAGTCAGGGCTCTGACAGATTGGCTTTGGCAGATTTAGATGCTAATCCTTTACACCTTGCTTCTCAGCTGGAAGTAACTATCTGAAGAGCAGAGGCAACGCACTGGATGCATCATGTAGTTCGAAGACCAGTGGCATAGCTTAAACTGCTGATGAAGGTAGAACTCCCAAGCTGTGAACATGCATCACATTTTATGGTGGTGGGATAGAGCCAGGTGGAGGGAACATTTTAAATCACAACAGCTTGCTGAATGGGGCAGGGGGTCTGGTGAAAGATGTGGGAAAGTCCGAGATATCTGATGCTTCTTCTAGCCTCTTTCTTTACTGATAAGACCAGCCTTCAGGACTACTGAGTCCACTACTGCTTAAGATCTTCCTTAATGATGTGGACAGTGGGGGATAGTGCTTCTCGTGCAGCTTTGCAGTTGATACAAGACTGGGAGGAGTGTTGGATACACCAAGTGGTTGTGCTCTCTTTCAGAGGGACTTTGAAATAGGCTGACAGAAGTCTCATGAAGTTCAAGAAAGGGAAAAGCAAAGTGCTGAAGCTGGGGAGGAGTAATGTTACGTGGCAGTACATGCTGTGGGCAAACCAGCTGGAAAGCAGTTCTTCAGTGGAGGACCTTGGTATCCTGGTATACGAGACCACTGCTAGCAGGTCTGGGAACAAGATCCTCCCCCTTAGCACTGGTGAAACACATCTGGTTACTGGGTCCAATTCTGGGCTCCCCAGGACATGAGATAGATGGACTTACAGGGATGAGTCCATTGAAGGGTCATCAAGATCAAGAGACTCAAGTGTCAAGGCTCAGGGAGGATCCTATCTCTGTATATATATACTGAGGGGGGACAGTAAAGGAGGTGAATCCAGGTTCTTTTCAGTGGTGCCCAGTGACACAACGAGGGGAAATGGGCACAACTGAAATACAGAAAATTCCAATTAAATATAAGGTGAAAACATTTTTACTGTAAGGATGATGAAACACAGGAACAGGTTGCCCAGAGAGGTTGTGAAGTCTGTTTCCTTAGAGATATTGAAAACCTGTCTGGACATGGCATTGAGCAACCTGCTCTAGCTGGCCCTGCTCTGACCATGGAGTTGGACTAGGTGGTCTCCAGAGGTACCTTCCCACTGCAGCCAGTCTGAAAGTCTGTGATTCTGAAGCTGATCCATCAGATTCCTGAGCCACTAGACCTGACAAGAGTTGATCTTTCAAGTTTGTTTGTTGAGTTGCTTTACTTCTGTTTGATTGTCAAGAAATAAAACACGCAAAATACATTAACGGGCAAGTGTTTGCTGAAGACTCATGCAATGCTGGGCTAATAACAGGGTAACAAAACCAGTCCGTTGTGCGGGTCACAAGCTGGCAGTTTCGCAAGGTGTTTACTGGAAAGAAATTCCTTGTAGTTATGTCCTGAACCTATTCTTAGAATCCTGCACGATAAACTTGCTTTCTACTTACATGTGAACTGCTTCTAAACCACCATAGCGGAATTAAGGGTTTCTTCCAGTCATTACAGACTAGATACCTTTTTTTTTAGTGTTTCTTGTCTTAAAGACTCCTTTGAGAGATTTAACTTTCTAGTCTTTGAATGTCTTGAATGTGGTTGTCTTTTCAGCAGCAATTTGTAACTCCCAGCATTCCTTTTCTACTGCAAATATGAAAGACCCTACATTATTTATTCTTTCCAAAGTGACGAGGGAGAGTTGTAAACCACTGAGTTACAACTTGCAGTTGCCAAGAGGCAGGAACAACTTAAAGAGCAATTTAATTGTAGATTTTTTTTCCTACTTTCTCCTTTAACTCTTTCCTCAGGGAAGGATAAACACAACAACAGGCAGCTGAGCAGTAAAGGAACAGTTCTGGAGAGAGAGACAAAAGGGATAGAGAAGGTCAGAAGGAATTTGCAGCTGGAAGGAGAAAGACAGACGTACAGTATAAGACCACCTTTGGAAAAGCAGGTATTTGAAATTAGGCTATTGAGTTACTCTGCTTAAGCTTGCTAATATGATGGAATCTACTCAAAAAATGAAGTTTTGGGTTAACATTGGGAAGGAGTTAAAACTGGTGCAGCATTGTCATTGGGTGAGCGTGAGACTCCAGCAGTGCAGTGCACTGCACTAGCCCATGGAGTTCAAGCCAGAGGATTTTGTGAGGGAAGCAGGTCTGAGGTTAAGGAAAAATGAAGCTAAGAGGGAAAGCGTTTAGTACATATTCAATGTATCTATTCAAGGGCTATGGGCTCAGGCCAGCCTGTGATGCCATAGTTACACTCTTCCTGGTGTTTATGAGAATATCATCATGAAAAGCCAGCGCTTCTATGGCAGCGGTACAGGTGTGGAGACAGGTACTTGGACTTGCTTCAAACATGCTAATGAAATTACCAGCATGTTTAGAATGAGTGAAAGGCTCCAAGGGAGTGCTGAATTGGTATAAAAAACCTCTTATGTGCTTTTCTATTCATTCCGTTGTTTATGACCATAAGTTACATCCACATTACTCACCATCTTTTCCTTGGTAATAGGGAAGCAGCAGTAGCCTGCCTCCTAACAGTGAATGTCTACAAGATGTTGTCTCCAACAACTGTGTCGTCTAGAGAACTCTACACGTTATATACACAGCTAATAACAACCCTGTAATCCTGAACGATATGTGCTGTAAACTATAGTGCCTGACAGCACTGTGAGCCATCCCTGTTCACAAAAAATATTCTACTGGATATTTAGAGTAAGGAGTGGCTGAAAGGGGCTTAGAGAAGCCCTTGTTTTGCCATCTTCGCTAAGCTTCATCTTAAAAGCAATACAAGACTGCAACCTCTTTACCTGGGTATCCACTGGAGAGGGACATCCGTTGAAGCCAAGAGCTTTTGAAAAGAGCGTGGATAATGTTAATGCTATTACCTTGATTGAAAGAGAAGTGGGCACATTCTTCCGTTGTCAGCTTTGCTGTTCATGTCTTACATGCCATATCTCTGAACAGCACAGGCGTTTTTGCATTACACTGTACGCGATCGTTTTGCAATTCCTAAACATAGCTTAGGAGGAGGAAGTTTACAAAGAAGGTGCACTGTAGGTACTTGCAAAAAGATTTTCCTTAGGTTCTCCACCTGAAATAGAAGCTCTGCAAGTCTGCCAGCACATTAATTCACTATACGATGTGCCTGTCAATTTTTGATAATGTGATTATATCTCTGGTCATCAGAATCTGTTAACAAAAATAAGAGTGTGTACAAAACCAATTTAAAAAAATTATCTTGCTCTTCACTCTTAGCTTTTTCTTTTTGTCTCATTTAATCAGCTTCCTCATGTATCATTCTGGAACTAAAGAAAGCAAGACGACAAAATAATAATTGGATTTTTTAAAAAAAAAAAAAAATCCCTCTCATTTTGATGACAAGTCAAGTACGGGATCGTTTGTTTTGTCTGAAATACAGGGCACTGTTAGCCTTGGGCTTGTTCCCTCTAGAGAAGAGAGATTATGTTATAGCCCTAAATGGTGTTAGTCTGAACAAATAAATAAACCTAGTTCATTCCTTGGAAGTAGGTGGGGGTGAATATATAAGAATAACAGATTAGAGGGACTTAGTCTCGAAGTGATTGAAATAGGCTTATGGAGCCACATGCAGACACACCACTGGGGTGACTTTAGCTGTCTTCTCCTCTCCTCCTGTGGAAAGCCCTGGGTGTTTACAGCCTTAACTTCAGTTTGACCAAGAGCTGGAATACTGAATATGCTCTACTACAATCAGCTCTGCAATGCTCAAGAAAATGGGTCCTTGTGGCCTTTGCAAGTTGAACAAATTCTCTGAGGACACTCTTCCTTAACCCCCTGACTCTGGTGGGATTTTCTACCACATTTTTCCTGGCTTTATGTGGCTTTATGCAGCTTTCCTACCCCCTCTTCCCACTTCAGTGTGGCTAACAAAAACCTTGGGGAGACTTACGGACAGACTGTGCTAAATCGAAGCCATATAATAATTAGAAATGAAAGACTGTCATTAACCTGTTTGTTTAAATATTATATAGTGTTCCACTGCCATTTACTGAAGATAGTCCCCACACATAAATGTGTACCTTCCAGTCCTATTACTATGGAAACATGCCATATCGCTTTACAGACTGTCCAGGAAGGAGAAATAGTTTTCTTTCGAATCCAAACCTCCATTCTCCAGTATCTTCAAACATAAAAATTATTTTTGTTTCTTTGTACTCCTATGACTTCTTTGATTTTTGTCTGCTGTGCCTGGAATATTCTACTGCTTTTGTGTGCCAGGTGCTCATCCCTTCTGACAGGATATTTCTTGACATAAACAGGGTACAGAATTAATAAGACATGCATTATGTGTGTAAGTTCGTTCTTCTAAGTCTTTCCGTATCACTTGGGTTCTCCTCCTGCACCCTGGTTGAAGTGAACTGTGTGCTTAGTGTGTGCGCAGGGACCCTACGTAGGCATGTCATCTCTTAAGTCAGATTATAGCTGGGACTTGCTATAGCAACAAGCATGTTGGCGCTAAACAAATTACCTCAGTCCACATTTTGAATTTCCAAAAATTCTGTCTTGTCTTGATTTAACATTTATTGAATGAGTGGACTGGTTTATTTAAGGACAGGCTGGGTTTTAAAACAGGCACAATCTTAATCTGAAACAATAGCACCTAGAGATTCTCTTCATAATAGAAAACCAGATTTTTCTGTTCCCTGCTGTTTATGCATAGCTTTCATACTGGGATATAAATAAATGTAGTATGAAGGAAAAGCTTTCTATTGATGGCCAAGAGTATATGCCATTGCCTGAGAAAGAATATTATTGCCTTATTTTTTTTCCCCAAATGGTATTATACTTCACCTCACTTTCCCTTGTACTTGGTTTATTTGTCTTCAGCAGCAATTCTCCGTATCCTGAGGGATTATGGTAGCCTAACTTGACTTTCTTTTCATTTCTTTTAATGCAGTGTTTCATGTCTGTATAAGGAGGAATAAAGCTCTTGAAGACTTTTGCTAGATTAACAGCATTTTAAATACTCAAGGTAACTTTTTAAAAACAAATAATTTTTTTCTTACAAAAATTTGAAACACAAATGGATACTTTTTTCCTATTTTATTTCCTGAAACCAAAACATACGGCTCCGTAGAGCTGGTATGATATTTCATGCATAGAATGTCACTATCGGCTTCCAGTAAGTTTACAGAAAAAGGTCTCAGAAGGAAGATAAGCATCAGATTCAGATGGATGTCAGAATATAGGACACAAAGCTATTGAGCATGGCACTGTGGCACTGAAAGAGCTCGTAAATGTAAGAACCACGTATCTGATAAACAGTAAGTAATTCCTACAATGTGGAATTTTCATCTTGCTTGTGGCTTCCTTGGAAAAGTGCTAGTTTTTTCACTGACCAGTAACTTGTGCTAATGAATAAATCAAGACTACTTCCCTAAACCATTGTTGATGATTTAAAAATATTATACTGTTAAATTTTGGATAAGAACTTCATAAATATTTAAAGTATTTTAACTTACAGCTGCCGTCTGTTGTCAGTCTGAATATTACAGGTGAAAGTTCTGGGCTGTCTGACAATGACACAAATAACTTCTCCGCTGCCTTTTGCCGATATTGCTCTCTTGCATTAGCATTAATGAGTTGTCCATTTAGGATACTCATCTTTTCATAAAACAGAATTATCGTCCAAACATCATTCAAAATAGGTAGGTGTTATTATTACCTTTTTTTTTCCAAATGGAGAAACTGAGGCACAGAGGAAGGCGAGAATGTCTGTTTGTGAAGCTGCTGACCAGTTATGGGCCCCGCTGGACGCTGAGGGAAGCAATGTTTGCTGCCTCTGGAAACCAAACAAACAAGCCTAAATGATTGACTTCTGTGGGAATTTGTAACGGGGGCTGGAGTGAAAAAAACATCCACTGTGATTTAATCTTTCATGTCTCCAACTCATTCCCTGGATCATTCCAGGGGTATAAATGTTACCGGGAAGGACTATGGAAGGAGGGAGAGGAGTGGATCTGTTTCACTTTAGTGCCATATTCATTTGGGGAGAAGGTTCTTTGTAATTTACTTACAATTAATCTTTCCCAAAAGCTAAGTTTAAGACAAAAATTGTTTCGAGGAGGTGAGCTGCCTGATCACAACATTCAGTTTCATGGAACAATTAATGAAGAAGTACGTATAATTTGTTAAATTTGTTTTATTTGGCATTACCTCCGTACAGGCGTCCTTTTTAATTCACAGTGTGAGAGAATAGAGCTTAAAGTCTTTCTAGAAAGACGCTGTCGCTACGAGTGGGAGAGTGACCTTTACCCGTAATGTGTCCACCTGGTTTGAGTCAGGGTTTGGGTTGATGAGAAAGCAAGTAGGAAGAGCCACAGCTGGCTTTCAAATTTTAATGGATACTTTGGGGCTGGATAAGACTCAAATTCTACTCACAGATATTTCTGTGGGGATCCAAAACTCAGTGGGGTTGGATGAATACGTGTACAACTTGAATATTAACACTTTTAAGTGATGATGGACATTCCACAATAAGATTTCACAATTATTCTCTCATCTGACCACTCACAGACTATTAAAATTTACTTGACTTGCAAATTCTTAAATAAACACAGATTCTCAGATTGTTCATTTAGCCTCTATTTTTGGATAATAATGTTCTTCGATCACTAGGCAGATACTTGTCATGAATTTGTAACGCAGACAATACCAAAATCAAAGGAGAATCCATGTGAAGAAAAAAAATTCTCTGGCTTTGTGAAAAGAAACTGTAGAATTAATTGCTTATAAGCAGCCTTTTCATAAATAATGCCAAATTTTGAAGCTAAAATTCTGATTAAGGTCACCAAAATAGTTCAAAGGGAGGCCTTCTGAGTAAGGGCTGCATCTTAAACCTGCAGGGTACTGAATATATGGAGCTATTCATATGTCAGATACTTTAAGTGTGTGCCTAAGTGTAAAAGACATGGACTCCTAAAATAAATTTAGAAAATTTCTTTTGATTTATTTCTTAAGCCACCAGAATCTGATCTTAAAATGAAGAAATATGGCAGGAAATAATCCTCCTCTCTTAACTTCTGTTTTTTCTTGGTAAAGCATTGTTATTTGTGGTGTTTATATAATTATATTCCAGTGTAATTCAAGTATGTAATGACATTTCTCCGATGAAAGCATTTAAATAACTCAGGAAATTGCTTTACTGTTCTGTTTCCTGACTTAAAACCCATTTTGTCATGTTCATTTTATTGTTCGATATGTCTGAGCTCATCTAGATATATTCCACCCTATACAGAGAAAAATAAAATATTCACCACCTCATCATCTCCTATATGTAGATATAGAAATACACAGATTATATTAAAACCATCCTTATATATGTATTTATTATTTTCATCCTTTGCTCAGTTTTAGTTTATATTGAAAGCAGAAAGCTTACTGACATAACACAGAGCGTGAGTAGAAAAATGAACAGAGGAATCTCATTGGAAAGGGCCTATCAAATCATACATCTATCAGTCACAGCATAAAAAATAAGCAAAAAGAGAAAGCATTTAAATTTCCCTTGTACTATCGATCAAACATAAGAAATGTGGTGTCTTTCCTTTCATCTGGGTGTTTATTACAGCCAGGTTTTTTCACGTACAGCTCCAAAGGTCTGGTTTGGTTTGTTCAGTGCAGTGAAATCGTTTGGTTCAGAGGTGGCATTTTCCAGCAAAGAAGGGGAAAATTTACCAGACTTGCTGGAGAACTGAATCTTCTTTTACCATAAAGACTCTTCTATGAGACAAGTGATAGGTTAATCTGTCTCATTTTTATCCAGACCTTTTTTAATTTAGTGGATAAGATTAAAGTGCAAGCTGAATACCACAGGTGTAGCTTGAGTTTTTAATCTGCTTGACTCGAGTTAATCTAGTTCCTGAATGGGGCTACTAATAATATAGTTCCCAAAATAAAATAGGAAACGTAAGTACTGCAATGCTTTTATTCAGCTTTGAATAAATCAGTGGAGCGTAAAATATACTGAAACAGATTAAATTTGATTCCTGCAGGAATCAAAGTTTAAGAAGTTATAGTAGAGATGAAGAGAAACTCAGCAGAGGAAATCAAATGATGCACAGGGGAGGCAGACTCTGCCGGGGTGCGATTGTGCCCAGACAGGCAGCCTGAGGGGGCTGCTGGGGCTGCACAAACAGCGTAGTGACAGCTGTGCTCCTGGCTTCCGTGCAACGTATAGAGACCGGGGGACTGTGGCAGGGTCAGCTCCCTCGACCTGCTGGCCACCCTTCTTTTGATGCAGCCCAGGATGTGATTGGCCTTCTGGGCTCTGAGCGCGCATTGCTGGCCTATGTCTGTCCAGCTTTTCATCCACCAGAACCCTCAAGTCCTTCTCCACAGGGCTACTCTCAATCCCGTCATCCCCCAGCCTGTGCTGATCCTGGGGATTCCCCTGATCCAAGTGGAGGACCTTGCACTTGTCGGCATACTTGCTGAGGGTGCATTGGATCCCACTATGTCATTGATGAAGATATTGAATAGCACTGGTCCTAGTATGGACGCCTGAGGGATACCAGTTGTCTTCAGTCTCCATCTGGACATTGAGGCATTGACCACTACACTCTGGATATGAACATGCAACCAATTCATTGTCCACCAAACAGTCCACCCAGCAAATCCATATCTCTCCAGTTTAGAGAGAAAGATGTTGTGGAGGACCAATGTCAAAGGCCTTGCAGATGTCCAGATAGATGACGTCCACAGCTCTTCCCTTGTCTGTTGATGCAGTCACTTCATCACAGAAGGCCGCTAGATTGGTCAGTCAGGACTTGCCCTTGGTGAAGCCATGCTGCCTGTCCCAAATCACCTTCCTGTCCGTCATGTGCCTTACCATAGCTTCCAGGAGGAGCTGTTCCGTGATCTTTCCAGGCACAGAGGTGAGGCTGAGAGGTCGGGAGTTCCCAGGGTCCTTCTTCCTACCCTTTTTAAATATGGGTGCCATGTTTCCCTTTTTCCAGTCCCCAGGAACTTCACCTGACAGACAGGACTTCTCAAATATCATGGAGAGTGGCTGGGCAACTATCCAATACTCTCAAGACTCTGGGATGCATCTCATCAGGTCTCATAGACTTATGCGTGTTCAGGTTCCTCAGGTGGTCACGAACCTGATCTTTGCTTACAGTAGGAGGGACTTTGCCCCCCCAGATCCTGTCTTGTGGTCCATTGACTTGGGATGTGTGAGAAGAGAGGCTGTCAGTAAAGACTGAGGCAAAAAAAAGTTGTTGAGTATCTCAGCTGTCTTATCTGTTGTAACCAGTGTGTCAGTCATGTTCATCAGAGGGGATATGCTCTCATTAACCTTCCTTTTCTGGTTGATGTACCTATAGAAGCCCTTATTAGTCTTTGTGTCCCTTGGCAAGCTCAGCTCCAGCTGTGCCTTGGACTAACTGACCTCATCCCTATACATCCAGGCAGTGTCCCTACACTCTTCCCAGGATTTCTGTCCCTGTTTCCATGCCTGTGCAGTTCCTTCTTGCCCTTTAGTTTGACCAGCAGTTCTCGATTCAGTCATGCTGGTCTTTTTCCTTCCTTGTCTGCTTTCTTACTCCTGCAGATTGACAGCTCTTGTGCTCTATGGAAAGCATCCTTAAAGATCTGCCAGCTCCGTTCTGCTCCCTTGTCCCTGCAGGCCATTTCCAAGGAGGTTCCATTGACTAGCTCCTTGAAGAGCTGGATGTTTGCCTTCCTAAAATTCAGGGTCCTGACTTGTCTTTTTGCCTGAGTCATGTCCCTCAGGACTGCAAACGCCACCAGTGCATGATTGCTGCAGCCCAGGCTGCCTCCAGTCTTAAGATCAGTGATGAGCTCACTTGCACTGGTGATCATCAGATCCAGTATCGCATCCCCACTGGTGGGGTTGTCTATTAACTGGCCTAAGAAGTTATCCTTAATGCAATCCGGGAGCTGCCTGGATTGCCTCCAGCTCGCTGTGCTAGGATATGACTGTAGCTGACACACGGTATGTGATTGTAACTGTGCTGATTCCACTTCATTTTATGTACGAACGTTATCTTAGAGCAGACTACATTCAGTTTTTAATATTTAACTCAGCATTCAATACATGCTTGCATATTTTAGACAATACTCATTCATATATATATATAAAAATAGTCTGTCAGTCTTCAAGTCCAGATACTAATCCCTTCTTTTACTCTTAACTATCTCATTTATAGAACTTATTAAGAGAATTCTATGATCAGAACAACCTCTACAGCCTGTTGTTGTGTTGAGGGGCTGATGCACTAACAGAAACTTTGAGTGCTTTTCTAATTTTATCTTAGATAACCGCAAGTATTTGAGAAGCAATCAATGTAAAATGTGGGAGTGACCCTGGCAGGGAATGTGTGTCGTTTGGGAGGAGACAGAGAGGCTTGGTCCAGTAGCTGATTGGAGA